>NC_043700.1:77516009-77554935 GCF_006229205.1 Suricata suricatta | reverse complement strand
CGTCCGGCCCGCGGGACGCGCTCGCGGCCGGGCCGCCCCCTCCCCTCCGCCCCCACTTCGGCCCGGGCGGGGGCGCGCTAGGAGCGGTGACGTCAAGGGGCGCGCGGTGGCAGCACCTCCCCGCGCGCTAGTTAAAAAGAAGAAGAAAAGAGGGAGCGAAACATGAGAGGCTGTGTGAGAAGCTGCAGCCGCCGGCAGAGGAGACCTCAGCATCATCTAGAGCCCAGCGCTGGCCCTGCCTGCGTCTGCCCCGCCGCCGCCGCCGCCGTTTCTGTGCCTGAAACTGTCTCACCTAAACAACTCCCGTTACACGGACAAGTGAACCTCTGTGGCCGTCTTCTCCTCCTCCTCTTCCTCCTCCTCTTCCAATTCTTTCTCCTCCTCCCACTTCCCAGCCGCAGCAGGAAGCCCCTAACCCAACTGACCCTGGCACAACTGCAAACGGTGTCATCTGCACAACTTTATCTCGGTCCTCGGACTTCCCTAAGGCATTGGGCCCGTCGCCTTGTCTTCTATTTTTTTGCAAAGTTGCATCGCTTTTCATCTTTCCGCCCCCGGCACCACTCTCTGCCTCTCGAGTGTCCCCCGCAGCCTCCTCCTGGCGCTGCGCCCTAGTGCCCCTGGTGGGCAGTGGCGTTCCCCCCCGTCCTCCCGCGCCGAGCCCCTGCCGCTCGGGGCAGACGATGCTGAAGATGCTCTCCTTTAAGCTGCTGCTCCTGGCCATGGCTCTGGGCTTCTTTGAAGGAGATGCTAAGTTTGGGGAAAAAATCGAAGGGAGCGGAGCGCGGAGGAGAAGGTGCCTGAATGGGAACCCCCCGAAGCGCCTGAAAAGGAGAGATAGGCGGATGATGTCCCAGCTGGAGCTGCTGAGTGGGGGAGAGATGCTGTGCAGTGGCTTCTACCCTCGGCTGTCCTGCTGCCTGCGAAGTGACAGCCCGGGGTTGGGGCGCCTGGATAACAAGGTAAGCACGCACCCGCCTTCCAGATGCGAGATTGACACACCGGCTTGGTGGGGGTTCCCTGTGGCTCCAGAAATGCTGGTGGCCGTGAGAAGGGCGAAAACTTGTTTGGAGCGTTCTTTTTGGTAACTTTTTCTGAAGTGCTAGTGTAATTCGGTTGTGTGTTCCTCTGGGGTGCGCAGATATCTCTCCCGCCCCCAGGAGTCCTTGATCGGGATGCTGTGCCGAACTGCCTGTCTCAGAAAAGAGAAGCTTCTGTGGTACCCGCATTCTGGGCTGGGTCAATGTTTTAGAAGAATCGCGATTAACAGTGTGTGTTGGACCGAATCGAGCATTGGCTGCGGTGAAACTGTAAATTAAGGTGGCTGTGGTTTCCGGTTTATTTTTCTAGGGTAACAAGATTTGTGCAGTTTTCTCCACGTGCTCGGTGAGGGAGAGGATTGAATCGTAAAGGATGTTGAAGCTTGGTTGGTTTACGATCCCCAGCCCCGTCAGAGGGGGTTGTCTTGCATTACAATAGTTAAGCTGCGAAAGGGAACTGCTGGTACTCCAGCTGAGAACCCAAAAAACTGGCGAAAGATTTCGCTGGGGTGTTATTTGTCACATAAAACTGAGACTGTTCCCCGCCTCAGTTTGTAATGTTTTGAAACATTGTAAGTTCAGGCTTTCAAATGGCAGTTAGTTGTCTAGGAAGATCTTCTCTAGAAATTTGTTTTAGGAGTAATGGCATTTACACTTGCCCTGTGTTCTTGAGTTTAAACAAATATGAAATAGTGTTGATTGCGTGTGAAGGCAAGCTTATTTTTGGAGTTTGCAACATCTTTCTTGTCATGGGATACAGCAGCGTGTGCTATCTACTGTACTGCCGAAGGAAAGGGGGGACCCCATCATTAACAATCACTGCACGTGAAATAAACAATCAGGTGTCTTTGCTCCCCCCCACACTCCCGTTCCCCATTTTAAGTTTAATTAAGAATTCCTCTGTTACAACACTGCAGTTGTCAAGGTCTGAGAGACTCTTGGAAAACTTGTGCTTCAGTCTTGCTGGCCCAGGCATTAAAAAAAAAAAAAAATACCCAGGCTGAATCTAATTTTTATGCTCAGTTCACGGTAGATTTCACTCTATTCTCATGTAAACAGCTCCTACGAATCAACATATGTGTCTGGGTGGTATCTCTCACTTTGTTTTGTAACAAAAAGCCATATTGCATCATTTAATTTGCTCAAGTCATGCAAATAGGAAAAAATCAATAGGACAAAAAGGGGTCGACTTATCCTCCTCCCCACTAAACTGCTGCCCACACACAGAGTCCTGTTGCTTATGGCAAAAGAATAACAACAACACCATTGTGTTTGTTAGTTGGTTCGCTAATGGGTGAAACTAGAGAACATCATTCTCTTTCAGTCCCCAGCTCTGTCCAAATGTTCATGCCTTTTGAGGGAGCATTTGTCCAACTCCCTCTATTCCCAGATGAGTGAGAACTGTCTTGCTGCAGGTTTTCAGCTGCAACTCTCTCTTTATTCTTACCATATGCAGCAGTAGTCTGCGATTCAGAGAACAGATATTACAGCATTTTATTCAAAACAATGTCATTAAGCTCCTGTGTGGTAATTGAATTAAATTACAAAAAAGCTACATTCACATCATCTGTAGGGTGTTACCAGGAGCCCCCAAAAACCAGGAGATTCAGAGAAAGATTTAGAAATATTTGCCATTAAGTCTCCCTGTGTGCAGTGTACACCATGAATACACCAGTGATCTCCAGACCCCTGCAATACTGAACTCTACCAGGAACAGGAGGAATGAAAACTTTAACTAAATAGAGTGGAGAGTTGGAGGGACAGGGGTGGGGGGAGGCGGAACTGAGGGGAGTTGTAACCAGTAAGAGGAGTTACATAAATTTTTTTTTTTAAGAAATCATTCTTTAGGAAGAAATCTGCCACGTTAGCTATCCACATTCCTTTCCATTTTACGTGCTTCCAATCTCCAACAAACCCCTACTCATTTGGAAAATGTGTCTGAATTAAATTCAGTACACTAGACTTTTCTAGTTCCATTACAAGTGCTTTATAAACCAACAATACTCAAATTGTTCAAAACAGAGAAGTGATATAGCTATGCATGTGCATTCTTGACTTATGTTAGCTCTCAAGTTTTAATAGTTTTTAAAACATGTTATTTTATAATAAACTTCAGTGTTTCCTTGTTTTCCCCTAAGCCTTCCTGGCTTATAATATATGTTAGGGTCTTATTTCATAATGTGTGTACAGGAGAGATGGCTGTTTGAAAGGGCCCGTTTTTTGTTTATGAAAAAAAAAAAAAAACCTCCAGAAAGATTTCAGCAACTTCTCAAGAAACTACAGGCACATCTTTCTCCTATGGGAAGAGACTTCATAGACAGATAGTAGCAAAATAGGTATGAATATTGGAGCATGCCCAACTGTGCAATTAAATCCAGACTCCAAACTAACATGTTTTCTTAATGTAGTGAACTAGCATTGAGTTCAATTTCTGGGCCATGATATTATGATTTTATATTTTAATTTTTTGTGCATTTTAGTAATTTTGTGTGTCATAACGAGATTGTTGACTACTGTTATAAATAAATACTGCCAAAATTTAGGAAGTTATATTGTCTTGGCAGTATTTTTGCAGTTCTTAAATACAACATGCTAAAAGGACCTCATCCCCATTAGCCAAACTGAATCTGCAGCCAACTGAAATACCCCATTTCTAAAACTTAACTTGTAGCCACAGAGGCATAGAAGCTCTCTCTACCTTGGGTGGTTTCACAGCCAAAGCTGTCAAGGAATGGGTGAAAAGTAATTGTTTTCAAGTGTGCCCTTTTACAATCATTTGTTTGCTCTGGCTCTTTCAGGGACAAAGGCTATTGTTGAACACATCCAACTAAACAAATAACTCATCCTGGGGTCCCTTTAACAGCTGCCTTAGTACAATGATCTATTTACATATTAGCCTAAAATTGAAACTGAACTCTTTAATGACATAATCCAGCACTATAGTGCAGAGACGCCTGTGTTCCACCCAACAGCTGAACAACCTTGTAGGCATATGATTTTTAGAAATAACTTTTTGTGTACCGAGTGATCTTAAGGCGACATCTTAATATACTGTCATGTATTTTTCTCCTGTTGTCTGCTCCTCGAAACCATGTGGGTGCCTTTTTATCCTCTTTGTTCAGTTCCTTGATAAATAAAGAGAAATACAGAAGGTCTCTGTCACCCATTTTACTATTTGTTGGTAAGCTGTAGTGGTAGGCCACGCTTCACTGTGTATTCCAGTATTTATCTTACCTTTCGTCTATGGATTTTACTTTCTTGTGGCCAAAGATTAAAGGATGACCTGACAGATGTTATAAATTAGTCAGCAACAGCCACAGTCATTACTAGGCATGTTGTAATAATGTTTCGAAGTTTTACATGACTTTCAAAGTATATTTAGTTTAAACCACTATAATTTGATGGTTTCATATATGGCTTTTAAAAATCGAAACAGGAAATTAGCTTAAATTTCTTCTTAAGATTGATGACGTTGTCAGGCATAAAGTTAAGGGCCTATCTTGACACAAGCACATAGGCAAAAGAAGAAGAAAAAAAATACCCTACACACACCAGTACTCATCTGTCTAAAACAGTGTTGCAGCTTGGGCTGAGTCAGTTTAATTGACTTCAGTAAGACTATTGGTTCATTGAAACCAAAGCCAGAATGATGGCTCTATCTATCTTCAAATAGGTATTTACACTGCAGACCTCACACAGAGCAAAATGTTACCATCCTGCTGGGCCGGAACAGCATGAAACTTTACAAAGAATAATATTATACTCGATTTCAGATAATTTATTGAATCCTATTTCTGAAACTTTTGATGAGAGATCTTGTGGCCAGGACACATTCCAAAAATTGTAAAAGACAAAATTCTTTAGGCACTAAAATCAAGCTCTTCCTGGATAGCAGCTGGGAGAGGATATGGGGATCATTTTGTTTCAGCTATAAAAAATGGAAGTATGCATATTCTCCATAAAACTCAAGGTAATTACATTCCAGTTTTCCAGCCAGCAAAAAAGGTGGCTTCAGCATCCCGCAGTTGTTTTGTCCTTAGGAGACTGCTGTATGATAAACAAACAGAACAGAGTCGAACAGTATTAATATTGAATAGATCTGGTGAGGTCTGCCAGAGTATGGACAATAAAAGACATTTAAAACATTCTTGGAATGCAAATTCTAAGTGTCTGGCATATGTTTCCTTTTAGAAAACTTTAACCATTTAAGCAATTGTCATTTAAATAAATTGATAAAAATCAGCATGTAAATATAATTGTGATTAATAATAACTTTCCTGAATGTTATAGTGACAACACGTAGCATATGTGTGTGTGTATATATATATATATATATATATATATATATATATATATATGTATGTGTGTGTGTGTGTGTGTGTGTGTGTGTGTATTTAAATAGGGTGACTTCTATGGAGCTTTTAATTACTGCATCCTAAAATTTCAGCCTGCTTGTATTCGATGATTTTTTTTAGCTGCTTTGTTCTTTCGGGTCCAAATTTTGTGATCACCTAGAATATCTTTATCCTAAAAAATAGAAGCCATGCCATTTACTCAAATTAGAACCTCAACTTGTGAATGAAGTATTTGCTTTGAATAGTGATCTAGAGTTTCAAATGTTAATTTCAGTTCCTGGTTCTAAAGAAATAATTAAGTATAAATATAGTTATATAAACTGAGAAAAGGTATAAAATTCATTCCCATTATGGTGTTTTTTATTATGAAAAATCAATGCTTGCTTTAGCACTATGTTTCATGTCTCAAATATTGTGCTGGTATTGTCTTCTATATTTATTAGAGGAGCTCCTGAAGTTAGGTTTTTAGAGTTAGTAGTAGACACCAAGACCTATTTTATCTACAAATTATTAACTTCAGTGAATCATTAACTTCCAAATTGGTCTTACTGAAAAAAAGACATAATACTGTATAAATAAAGATAAAAGTATTCCTTTTCTCTACTAAAACTCACTAAATCCTATACAAGAGCACTTTTATTAAACTCGTATGTTTATTCACACATATAACATACCTGAGGAACTAGTTAGAAAGTTTTTCCTGGCTAAGATAAAATGAATAATAAAGATTGGTCTTAAACCAGTTTTATTCAGCTTCAGATATTATTTTTCTCCAACATGTAAAGGGAATATTCCCTCTACTTTAGGAAACTTTCCTTAGCCAATCTATAGATTGAAAATGAACTGAAACTAGGAAAATGTAATTCAAGTAATATCTTTGAGAACATCATATTAGGAATGTCAAGAGTGAAAAATATTTTTTCCTAAGACAGAAATAATAACCTCTTGAAAACTTTTGCTTTACATACAGTTGGATAAAGGTATTTAGAATTTTAAAGTCAAATATCAGTCACTATGCACTTTGATGCAGAGTAAAGTGATAAAGGATTAAAGGGTCTCAATATAATTGTCATTTAATTGTTCATACCCAAAAGATAAACTGGCTTTGATTTGCAAGAGTAAGAAGCACTTCTGTGCCTCCTTACCCTCCACTCCCCCATCCCAGCCTGAGACTGTACTTCCATCCTTATTAAAAGCATCCTGTGTTTCTGACATGATAATTCTTTTCAGACAATTGCATTGGCTGAATTCTACTATTCTACTTATATGATTACCAAAAAAAAACATAAATAAGCCTAACTTCACATGAATAAAAAGAAGTTTGTTTCTGATTTATGGCTTTCAGATATTTTCTGTTACCAACAACACAGAATGTGGGAAGTTACTGGAGGAAATCAAATGTGCGCTTTGCTCTCCACATTCTCAGAGCCTGTTCAACTCACCTGAAAGAGAAGCCTTGGAAAGAGACCTTGTACTTCCTCTGCTCTGCAAAGACTATTGCAAAGAATTCTTTTACACTTGCCAAGGCCATATTCCAGGTAAAAAATAAAAATAAAAAATAAAAAACGGATAAATTAAACTACTGCAGAATATCCTTACAAGATACCTCATCTTAAATGCTTGCTTCTGAGAGTGTAAAATTTATCTCACCTTCCAAAATACGTATTTTTGCCTCACTATTAACCTTTACAAATGTGTAACCTTTCATTGTTGCCAAAAAGACTACTGTCATTTCAGTCCACAAACAGTATGTTGGTTTCGATGGGATGTTTTACATTTCTTGTTAAATCAATAATACAGTCGGTAATCTACACATACTGGCTTATCAGTACAAATTTCTTGTTGGTGTTTTCTTCATTCATTAGTATCGATATCAAGATAGCCTCCTATTCTACATAACTTAAAGGGAAGTGCAGATTGTCCATGGACTTTTAAGGTAGTATTCCCTTAATTAAAGTATCATTAGACATCCAAAAAGGTAACACCTTACAAAGCACCTTTACATGTAATGACTAATTTGCTCCTCACAAACTCTATGCTGCAGGTAGGAAAAGTGGAGTCATCCCCATTTGACAGATGAGGATAACTGAGCCTCAGGAGAAGTTAAGTGCCTTCACCAAAGTTGTGCAGTAAGGAAGTGATAGGACAGATAAAGAAGTTCTTAGGTTGACAGTATCACGGATATACCTGCTCATTACCATATTTTGGACCCTAATAAACAGATAGATTCTTGGACATGGATTAGTTTTACCATCAAAAGTTTGTAAACTTTGGTTGTTATTGCTTTCGTTGGAAGGATCAACAGAGAGATACAAAAGAATTTAACGAGACAGATTCTGTTTAGTTAAGCAAAGTCACACACAAACAAATCTACTGAAGCTAACAGTTTATAAAACTAAATGGCATTGAAGGAAAAGACAAGGCTTGAGAACTGTAGGATGCCCTTGGAGAACTTTTTTAACTGCTGTGCATATTTTACATTTTTCTCTGACCCAGAAAAGTGTAGATTTTTTTTTTATAGAGCTCTCGCAATAACCTAAGAAAACATTTTGACTAGGATTGCTTGCTTCCTTTGGTGTACCATGACATGGATCCAAACCCATTCATGTGAAAATATTATTATTGTCTTTATAAACCACAGCCATGTTTGTAAGGCTTTTCTGAAACCAGCTGTTTCTTCCTCTTTATCACGTTCCCCAAAAGCAAAGCAGAATAGGTCACGGTTGCCTAGAAGGTCTGCGGAAAAGCGATAATAGATTAGGTACCATAAAGGTTTGCTGCAAATTCCAAGTCTTGAAGGTTTGCCTTTACCAATGTAAGTTGAAAAGAATACCGACAGTTACCATTTTCCTCTACCTTTATCTACCCAAGATAAATACAACTATGCTGGCTTTAAAGGCTCACCCAGAAGGTCTCCATCTATGTGAAGTTATTTTAGCTTCCAAAACAAACAACAGAAAGCAATATCCAGCAGAAGAGAGAGAGTAGCAAACAGCGCAGGAGCCAGAACTGCAAGCACCTCACTCCCCAGATCAACATATGTGGTGACGAATGACAAATTTATTTTTCTACAAAGTTTGTATATATGTAAAACTGCTGAAGTGCATCAAGATGTCAAGTGCTTTTGGTGGCCACCCAGGCTGCCTTGAAAGATAACCAGATGAAAGCTCTACTCCAGCCGCAGAGAGGGCAGCGAGGGTGCTTTCCAGGGACAGGCCGCAGGCGCTAGCAACTGGGAGGGGCTTCTCCTGTATTCATCAAATGCTAGTAATCATCCTAACTACTTGTCCCCAAAGTGAGTTGTAACAACACACTCTTTGTGTTAATTTATGTTAATCGATTTGTTAGCCAGCCTGATCCTTGGCACAGAGCTGACCATTTTCTGAAGTATGGTAGATAGGAGAGTCATCCACCCCTGAGCCCTCGCCCCAGCACAGAAGGCTCGTTACAGTTCTAGGACAGTTATCTTTCAGAGATTGCTCTCAAGGCAGATTTTTAATATTTTCACCTTCTCGAGTCTACTTCATGACATGGTTTAACTTTTCTCTGGAATTCAGAATTGCGAAAAATAGCTACTTTGTGATTCTTTCTTATAAGAACTCAGTATACTTGACTATTCTCATGAACAGCCTCATCTTTCTGCAAATCGAAAACATAAAAATACAGCCCTAAGGCAAATGCTGAAAGGGGTTGAGAGAGAGGAAAAACAATCTCCGAGACACCTTCATTTCCCCCCATTGCCAGTACGTAAAGAAATACATAAACTGATCTATTCCCCTGCTTCACCTTCATGACTTTCAGAGAGTGACTTTCCAGTCACATGTACATCTGAAAGAAACTTTTCAGAAATTTTAACTTAGAAACATTTATGGTCTGCCTATTTTCCAAAAATGAGAAAGTTAAAAATTAATATAGTGAGGATATACTAGTGTTTTATGCATCACAATATTCACCAGTTGTGGCCTAGGGAAGTAAATTCTTAAAATTTCTAAAAATAACAAAATGGCATTAAGAAGAAAACCTGGGGCGCCTGGGTGGCTCAGTCGGTTGAGCCTCCGGCTTCGGCTCAGGTCAGATCTCATGTTCGTGGGTTCGAGCCCCGCATCAGGCTCTGTGCTGACACTAGCTCAGAGCCTGGAGCCTGCTTCAGATTCTGTGTCTCCTTCTCTCTCTGCCCCTCCCCCTCTCATGCTCTGTCTCTCTCTGTATCAAAAATAAATAAAATATTTTAAAAAAAAAGAAGAAGAAGAAAACCTGCACGCAGGGGCTCCTTGGTCAGCTTCGCAGGTCTTTCCTCCTGCTGCACTGTGAGGAGCAGGGTGCATGCTTTGCTGCTCGCTCAGCGACGGTATAGTGCGCTCTGTGCGAAGTGTAGAAAAGAACAGTCATTGGCCTTGTTTCTCCTTTATACTTGTTACCACGAGTGTCATGATATACTTTTTATCACTCTTAAATGGTCATCTCTTCAGCTGTAGGTTATTTAGTGTGAAATGTCAGTATACAATTAGTTTGATTGGTTTAATCCTGCTGCTAATGAGGCCAAGGTCAAGGGTTGGATTCCACTGAGTCTCTGTAGTCCATAGCCACCTCTGCCCCCAGTGAGATATCTTACACATGTGTCTTCCCCAGGAGAGCAAGCCAGACGGAATGGATGGAAACATCAAGATCCACTACCTCTGTTAGAAAATGCAGGCCTTACACTCAGTGGGTTTTGTTTCATTTCTTTATTTGATGAACAGCGTATATAAGAAGGCACACATGCTAAGAGAAAAGCTACAGCTTAGACTACTCCACAGAGAATATTTGTTTACATCAGTGTGTTATGGGGTTCTTAAGGTACGGTAGGACTGGGTTTATCATGCTCCAAGACAAAGGTTACAGGTCCAAAATATTTGATAAATTATCAGGAGTTTAAAAAAATACAGCTGCTGAAATAATCTGTGTACATCCATCATTTGTAGACTTGATCAAACTGTGATGATCTAGGCTGAACTAAACACCCACCTTCAGTAAAATTGCTCTTCAGGGTATTGTTCCAAGTAGAAAGGTACCATTTGGTAAATTATATCTTCCCTGGCGGTAAATGTAAGCCCGGTGTCCTGAAGCCAGGCCCCTTTTAGCTCTTCACAGCAAAATATATCCTATTTGTCACTGTCCACAAAATCAAATCGTTTAAGGTAAAGTATTAATGAAATGTTAGACATTTGTAATTATGAGAAAATGCCCATGTTTTTATGTAAAAGTTTTTTGAGTTGACTCCCTCCTTCACACTTACTCAGTATGCTGAGATTCTGTAGAAAGCTAGGAGTAATTCATTATGAATTCCAGTTTTGTTTTTGTTCTTTTTTTAATTAATAAGAGAACATAGTACCTCTGGAACCACAGAGTTTATGAATCTGTACTTATTAATCTTAAGATGTTCTATTTGAAAATGATTTCTCACTTCCGTATGTTTGTCCCCAGCTAATTACTCCTTGTATAATGGAATCAGTCATCAGCATTGTTTGTTAATTTCCCCTTAAGATGGTATTGGTTTGCAAACTATAATGCTGGAATACAGATATTTTTTTCAAAAAGCAAACTTGAAATTCCTTCTCAGTTGTACTTTGAAATTTTTTTTTGTGATCCTGCAGGCATACTTCATGTTGAAACAAAATTTCTCATTTTCACCTTCAGTTATAAATATATACTTAGTATGACAGTATTCCTGCATGTGAAATATTGGCATGGAGATCGTGCTGCCTGATGGGAGGTGTGTGTGTGTGTGTGTGTGTGTGTGTGTGTGTATCCAAAAAAAGATCTAGACCAAACTGTAAAAGGTTTGATTTAACAACTATTTTCCTTCTCTTCTTTTTACCTCAAACATGATTGTTCAACATTACTGGGCAGTTTTCATGTATATTCTTAGCCAGGAAAGAATGGAGGAGAAAAGTTATCTTTGGTAAACAGTGAATTGCTGAAGAAGAGTAAATGCTGTACAGCCTTCATGCCTCTCCCCAATTTCTAATCCCTGAATATTTTCAAAGGAAGATAACCTTCCAGCTGCCTTGCCCCCTCCCCCGGAGCACCCCTCCCAGCCGCCATGCCTCCTTTCAGTCTCACCCCCCCACACATACACACGTATACACACACACTCCCAAGGACATCTGCTCTCACTTGCCTGGTTTCCAAGGAGAAGATGTTTCCTAGTCGCCTAGTCAGATATTGGCCTTGAAGAGTTTGTCTCAGAAATTTAGAGGTGATACATTTTACCCAAAAGTTAGGTCAAAATGTACGTCAAGATCCTCAGAATTCTAAGATTAGTTTTAGGTTTGAGAAGACCTAGGTCATCGAAAATAAACTTTTAGTCTTTCGTGTTTCACTGAAGTCTCACTTGGTTGTCCCCAATCCTTGTCCTTAGAAATCCTGGCAAACCTGGGCTCATTATATAACTTCTAAAAATCAGCTAAATTACAAGGTGCCTTTATCACAAAGCTGTTAGGTGTACAGCGATCTAATCGTTAGGGAAAAAAATTAAAACCTTATGCACAAAGATATGACACCAGAAGCAGGAAGTTAGGGCATCATATGAGGTCGATTCTGGTAGCCATATCATATTCTGAGAGCAAAAATCATCAGGATATGGGAGTGAATCTTATTAATATGCCCCACCCCCCAAAAAAGCCAATGCTTGAAAACTCAAATTGTGATAGTAATGTCAAAATTCTTTTTCATCATAAAGTCCTCTTCTTTTTTTAGTCAAGTATATTATTTGATAAAAATTCTCAATATGTAAGAAAAGAGAAAACATCTTTCTTTCAGACCTCCTTAAGTAACTGTATTTTGCTTTTTTGTTTGGGGTTGTTATCCTTTTTTTTTTTCAGTGAGAGATGGCATACCAGGTTTCTGGTTGAGAAGATCGCAGGAATGTTTTAAATATAGTTTTGTTTTACAAAATAATCATTATTTTCTATAAGTGAGGTGTAGGAAAAGGCACCTACATATTTGAAAATGAAGGCTCTGTTCTTAGCACAATTGCCGTGAGCCAGTCACTTATAGCATTTAATGACCTTGTGGTATTCATTAGATTTATTATTTAAGCATATGTGATGACAGTGCAAAAAAAAATTGTAAAATGACCCAAATTGGCACCTCATAGCCTCTTTTTTCATTCTAGTTTGTTCTTCTTAACAAGTTACTTTTACTATAGAGGGAAAATGCTGAATAGTGATCAGATAAACCTATAAGTACAACATTTGTACCATAGAATCTTGCAAACAGAGTGAATTGCTAACAAGATTAATGCTGAATTTGTATTATGTGTATTTCAAATGAGTCTTTTAAAATAGCCAATACAATATTATTTCATTTTAACTGAATTGAATTTTAATTAGATTGATTTTAAATTTTGTTTTAAAAAGTGGAAATCCCGAGCAAAAAATGGTTTTCTTTCCTTTTATTATTTTCCTAGAATATTCATATACTTTCTAAAAAATTCTTTTCCTCTATTTTATCTTTCATATAGGATGTTTTTACTGTGACACTAAATATTTCTAATGAGTCTTTTGCATTTCTTTAAAGGTTTCCTCCAAACTACTGCTGATGAGTTTTGCTTTTACTATGCAAGAAAAGATGGTGGGTTGTGCTTTCCAGATTTTCCAAGAAAACAAATCAGAGGACCAGCATCTAACTACTTGGACCAGATGGAAGAATATGACAAAGTGGAAGAGATCAGCAGGTTCATAAGATAAATGCTCTTTAATCTTAAAACAAAAGCAAAATACCAACTGACAAATGTGGTTTTATTAGTGACTCAACTGTGTTTTGTGCTTGATCCCAGGAGCCACATCCTGCAGATGCTTTTTTCTTTCTTTTGGGTAGTTTGCCTCCCTCAGATCACATTCACTTAAACTCTTTTAACACTTGACTACTTATCTTTTATTATTATGAGTTTGGCTTCTCTATGATTTCTGTGAATTTCATGATTACAGTTTTAAGCTTGAACTTTATGCTTGTTGTTAGCCTATGGAAATATTCAGCCCAATTATTATTAGCAAATCAGAGGTTTATAAATAGATCTTAGAACCTTCTCTCTGAGGGCCTTTCTTGTAAGGCTTAATTATTGTGAGTAAAGCTAATTTTAATTATAGTCACTGAAAGATAAGATTATAAGCTTCTGAACATTTAAAAGATGTAACATTTTTATGTTGATTCTCTGTTTGACTTTCTGGTAGAAGGCTGTTTTATGTGTTTCACTGAAAGCAATTTAGAAGAATTCTACTGTGACTTTTGGGTTAAAGGCACCTCCTGATTCTCAAAACCATTGATGCCTAAAGGAAATATGTTTTGAAAAAACTGTTAAGTGCATCCTTTGCCCCCTTCACCTCAAGAAGAGCTTACTGGTTTTCTTTTGTTTGTTTAGAAAGCACAAACACAACTGCTACTGTATCCGGGAGGTGGTGAGTGGGCTGCGGCAGCCCGTGGGCGCCCTGCACAGTGGGGACGGCTCGCACCGGCTCTTCATTCTGGAAAAAGAAGGTTATGTGAAGATACTTACCCCTGAAGGAGAAATTTTCAAGGAGCCTTATTTGGACATTCACAAACTTGTTCAAAGTGGAATAAAGGTTGGCTTTTTAAATTTTATTTATCTTTGCTCTGGCTATGTTAATTTTATTTTAGTGTTATTCTCACTGGAGGTACTTGTAATAAAAAGAAAGAATATTTAAGGAGAAAATAAGAAAACGTAAGGCAACAATAATTAAGGCAACTGAATTGGGACAGTGACAGTAAATTTTTGATGTTATTTTGGTGACTATTAAGCAGTGCCATGAGGTTAATATCGTGACATGCTTTCCCTATGTAATTTACACACTTAAACTAAATCTTGGTTTTATAAAGTATGTGTTTAAATATTGTTTGACAGGCATCATATGTAGACTTGTGTATCAGCATTTGCTAGTAGAAACAAAGAGGTCTTTTGGTTCTTTTGGCAATAACAAACCATTCTTTTCCCGCATCTGTTTTGGGCCTGTGTCATAAAAAAAAATGCTCCTTATACTGTGCCTTCCTTGTACACTATTTTTACAGGTAAGTCAAATGTTTTAATCTGTAAGTAGCCATCTTTGTATTACATATGCCCATGTTGCCTTCTTTCCACACTTCTCCGATTGAATCCTCATGTTAAATAATCAAGTGGCATATAAATAAAATTATCCTCAAGTTTGTTTTACAAGAGTGTAACACGCTGTAATACTGGCAGTACTAAGCTATAAAGCAAATTGTGGCATTTTAAAATTGAGGCACATTCAACAACTCTTGACTAGTTAGACTGAAAGTAACAGTATGATTTGGGAAGAACTGGTTACCTTTTTCATGTCCTAACCTGGGTGAAGAAGTCAAAGGAGGATTTATACTCTTCTACTCATATAGAAATAAACTCCTTGCTTTGTTGAGCTCTATTCAAAGGGAAGAATATCAAAACCAAAAGAAACGGTTGGAAAAGGTATAGGGATATTCCTGATACCAGTTCATTACCGAACCATTTAAAATAATTAGAACGATTCCATTAGAATACAGGGATTGCCACATGGTTGATACCACCCAACTTGAGGCGTGTGTTGTCGGTGTCACCAAGGCATCCTGCGTGAGAGAAGTATGGTACTTTCAGTCCTTTAAGGAAAAGTACTTCAGCACCAGCACACAGATCACTTGGAAAATCTGTTTTAACTCAGTAGTTTCAACTTTCTTCCAATAAAAGTTTTCATTAGAATTCACAGCAAATTGTCAAAAGTCTCCTAAAATGAAGCATTTGTGTTTTGCACATAAGACCTCAATAAATATTTTTTGAAATGTGTTCTGGTAATTCACTGCCAGTGGCACCTAAAAGAGCAAAGAATTAAGATATAGCAGCAAATACATTACTCACCAGCAGTGTATTTTTCTCACTGTGAACGTTTAACCTACTCTCTATGAAAGAAAAAATTGGGGAATGCATTTTAAAAATCATCACCTATAACCTCATTAGTTAAAGAATATTACTACTTACATATTGATATACTTTCAGCGTTTATGTTAAAATTAGATGAACTTATCCTGACTGCAAAGGTAATACAAAGGTAATATGATATTAATAAGTGTGGAAACACACAAAAACATGTTTCCTTCCAGCTTTTTTCCTAAGCAGCTTTAAAATAAAATTGAAATCAAACCATACAGACATCTTTTTAACCTTTTTTTGACATAACAATGTCATGAGCATGTTACCAAATTTGAAAACTTTTCTCAAACACTTAATTTTTATCTCCTCTGGGTATTCCATTTGCTAATTATGAAACATTTAGAGTGACTCCAACATTTCCTTTTTATTGTTGTAAATAATGTGCTTTATCATTCTTGTATGTATTATTTAGCCTGCTCATGAATGACTTCCTTAATCTCCATTCATGGAGCATTACTGAGGTGAGGGACATAAATTATAATACTCCTTCCCGATGGCTTTAGAATATATTTTCAAGTATTTGAAAAACTAACAAGCAGGGGCACCTGTTGGTTAAGCATCCAACTTTGGCTCAGGTCATGGTCTTATGGTTTATGAGTTCGAGCCCCACATCAGGCTCTGTGCTGTCAGTGCAGAACCCACTTCCGATCCTCTGTCTCCTTCTCTTTCTCTGCCTCTCCCCCATTCACATATGCGTCCTCTCTCTCACTCTCTCTCAAAAATAAATAAACAATTTTTTAAAAAGAATAACATATACCTTTTAAATATTACTTGAATAAAACTATTGGTATTAAAAAGGTAGTGTATGGTAAATGTAGGTCTAAGAAATGGACTCGATTTCGTTGTAAGAAGTAAAGAACTGATATTCTTATTTCTGCTTTAACTGCCTAAAGAATGACTGCCTCTTAGTGTTCTTTCAGGCGCCTCTGTTTCAGTTTGTGCCCATTTGCTGGGGTAATGAATGAAAGTTTATCTTCTCTGACTTTGAGACCTTTTATCATGAAATAAAATTGTATGAGCCAGGTTATGACAGTGCTATGGTCCTGTGCTATCTATGTTCTGCAGGCCCCTGGAAATTCTGCAGAAGCCCTTGTGTCTTCTTTCTTATGATAGTTCCAGGGCTTTCAGGGCTTAAATATAAACTTCAAAATCCATTATTCTACATTTGTAGAATACATAATATGACATGTCTTAAAGTGCAATATTTGAATTCCCTTGGAGCTTGGCAATAGGGAATCACGTGTGTATATCACGTGTACACACATCACGTGTGTATATCACGTGGATATCTGAGTTTGTACTGTGTAGCGAGTGACGAGACCACAGCCTTGTTACCTCGGGTAAGTGATGTTACATCTCTCCTTTACCTTAGGCTCCATGAAACTTCCATCACAAGTCATGAGTTGGAAATATTAGAAGAGGCTGTCGTTGGTATGATGGGGCAGATGCCAACACATTCATCAGCTGGTCACACCACTGGTTTTTGTGATGTGCCCCTCAGAGTCTTCTGAAGTAAAAACATTTTCAAACGATTTCACAATAGCTTTTTCAGGCTTCTTGATATGTGAATAGTTAGTGTGTTTGTGGCAGTATTCTGTGTGTCAACAATCATTTTGCAGAGATAACACAAATAGATTTTTCATAAATTACTAGGTATATCACTTCTCTGGTCTTTGAGTTTTAAAATTCGAAGAGGCCATAAAGCTTTTTTAACTAAGGTATTGATTGTAATACCCAGATCCCAGAAATTAATAACGTGTAACAACCACAACCTTCTTATGTTTGAAATGAAAACAAGACAAATCACAGTGAAGATCCCCCCATGGTATAATTAATGACCAGTCTGAGTATATTAAATCAAACATAAAGAGGAACTACTAATTATAAGAGTTTCTGAAAGCTAGAGCTTGCTAGAGGGGAATCTGGAATTCCTTTTCTGCTAATGGTCAATTAAGAATCCACAGGGATCTTTATCACCTGGTAAAGAACTGATCTTTTCATGGCAAGGAACTGCACTTGGTTGATTTCCTCAAACCTTTTTACCAATTCTGATTCCTTTCTTCTATTTTTTAACGTTTATTTATTTTTTAGTGAGACAGAGAGTGAGTGGGGGAGGGGCAGAGAGAGAGGGAGACACAGAGTCTGAAGCAGGCTCCAGGCTCTGACCTGTCAGCACAGAGCCCAGTGTGGTGCTCGAACTCACAGAGGACAAGATCATGACCTGAGCTGAAGTCAGACCTCAACCGACTGAGCCACCCGAGCGCCCCACTAGTTCTGATTCTTAAAGCTACTTCACAGAATTGCCATCAACATAGCCAGTCATCTAGGGAGCTTAGTTAACTCTTCCCTAAATGGTCCTGTGTGAAGCTAAAAAGATGCTGTCTTATTTTTTTTTAAAAACCCAAATTGTGCTGCACATGTTGCAGGAGGTTTTAGTACGCATAGTTGTCTATGTCTCACCAAACAAAATTTATATGCAAAAATGCAAAACACAAGCTAAAGACATGACTTATTTTTGCTATAGGAAGTAAATTGTGGAGTTGGATTAATGGAATGAATTCTGTGACATCTGAATTAAAACTATCATTTCATTTGGGAAAGGATGATTCTATTCACAACAGCTCAAATCCTAGAAGGTTTGTGAAATTGACAAGTGAAGAGTGAGTCAGAGAAATGTTTAAAATTGTGTTTCAATGTATATTTATTTTTGAGAGAGAAATAGAGACAGAGCACGAGCAGGGATGGGGCAGAGAGAGAGGGAGACCCAGAATCCAAAGCAAGCTCCAGGCTCTGGGCTTTCAGCACAGAGACCAGCATGGGGCTCGAACTCACACACTGAAAGATCATGACCTGAGCCGAAGTTGGATGCTTAACTGACTGAGCTACCCAGGCTTCCCAGAAAAATGTTTTAAAAGTATGTAGTGATTTGGTCGAGTTTTGATTATAGTGCACTGTAGACGCTACCCACTAACACTGACACTGAAGAATGACCCAAGTGTTCAGCTGGTGAGCAGTCTTTAAAATTGTTACTTGTGGATGTGAATATGTGTATATGTGTGCACATGCATTGGTGGTGGTGGTTGTTTTATCCCAAAGGGAGAAGTTTAAAAAATTATACCCTCTATCTACCCAGGTAAAAATTTCTTTAAGATACTGGTAGTGTGAGGGGCCCCTGGGTGGTTCAGTCGGCTTAGTGTCCGACTTCTATGGGGGTCATGATCTTGCGGTTCTTCGTAGGTTTGAGCCCCACATTGGGCTCTGTGCTGACAGCTCAGGGCCTGGAGCCTGCTTCCGATTCTGTGTCTCCCTGTCTCTTTGCCCCTCCCCACCTTGTGTTCTGTCTCTCTCTATCTCAAATATAAATAAACATTAAAAAAAAGATATTGGTACTGTGAAATCTTTAAATTGGGCTTCTATCTGAATTCTGAATCAGACCTGGCAAGTGTCAGAACCAGCTTCATCTCCCTGAAGGCTTTGGGAATGGCAAACCTGTGCTTCTCAAGAATCGCTGCCCAGCATAATTGCCTTAGAGAGTTTTCAAAATTTCTGTTGCCCAAATTAATCCACACTGTCTAGGATTGGGACCTAGGCATGGGTATGTTTTTAAAGCTTTCCCAAGCAATTTCAATGTGTAGCCAATTTGAAAGCCACTGATCTAGACTGAACCAAACCCCTGGGTCAGTTATACATTGAATGAGACACATTTTCTCTGCCCAGATTATGGCCAAGTGCTATTACTGAAATGACCACTGGGAACAAATGGTTGAATGCTGGTTGTCATTTGCCATGTAACTTCTTGTCACTTAATTGGCCTGTCATATTACTTGTCCACTTTGAGTGAAGAGAGCAGTTAATTTTTGTGCCATGTAAGATTCTAGAAGTTTTGAAAAATGGCATTGAAAATCTCAGTAATTCTGCTTGAACAATTGCCTTGCCCATTAAAATTTTTCCTGTTTTTTCTTCCTTTTGGACCCTGGAATTCAACTGATTGGCAAAACATTATCATTCCTTTTCCTAAAATATGTAATTTGCTTTTATATCTGTAAGCCCTTGTAAAAATGACACCAAAAGTTAGTCTAGTGTCATTTTACCAAACTTCTCCTGACTACCAAGGATCTGAAAGTCAGCCTTAGCTTTGTGTGTGTGCAGTAAGGACAAGCCTGCCCCTGTTACCTACAGGGTGGCCCCTCCAGGAAACGAACACACAGCTTTCTCTGCCACTCGGTTCTCATGAGCGGCCAGAAGATGGAGGGGCTCACACCCACCACAGCCCTTTTGGCTTGCAGCATGCAGCAGACAAAGCCGAAAGACTTGTCTATCACTGGAACAAGTGTGACTGGACTCCTGTCCCTCTCTATCTACTTGGATCCTCATTTCAAAAGATGCTTTTCGAAGCAACCCTTTTACCAGGGGAGGAGAGGACATAAGGCTGAAAGCTGCTGATTGTTCGGGTGACTGAGCCCATTGAGGTGGGACTCTTGAGAGACAGTGGCCCGGGCGCCTGCGAGCTCCAGGAGCATGTGGAGGAGGACGCAGGGTGTGCCGGGGCAAGCCCCAGTGGGGCAGCCTCTGATTTCACATGCTTGTAAATCACACGCATAATTATGAGCATCGAAAGTTTAATGAAATCCAAGTGCTCGTCAACCCATCAGGGCTGATGTCTTGCTTCTCGGAAGTTTGTCCGAGACCTAACCTTTCATGTTTTCCTCTGCCTTTAACTTGCTATCTTGATGCAGCCGTGGAATGTTAGTATGTTTTTGCTCGAATGAAATAAGTGAGAGCAGAAGTGAGAAGCAATTTACTTCTCAAAATTTTAGTGGAAACATAGCATGCACACGTATGCATATGGCTGTGATTGGACCACGTGTCAAATACTTCCTCAGAAAATCATTAGAAGTCTGCCTTCAAGCATACTTTAGGATGGAAGGAAGCATGTGTTCCCTTGAAAGAAAGCAGCAAAATATATTTGGTAAATATTACAATATAAGAATCACCATCCTAAAATGTTTTTGCACATATGACAAAATTTAAAAGTGTTTGATATTTAATATTTAATGAATTTGACCAAATAAAAGAGAATTAAAAGAGAATTGCTATCGTGGTGGAAATCACCATGAGATAAATTCATTCTGAAAGTGGTTAGAAAGTTAACTAAGTAGTCCTCCTACAAACAAAAACTTTTAAATTCCTTCCTTTTTTTGACATTTAACATTCTGGTTTCAAACCATTAAGTTAAAATGTGAGCAAAATGTGGATTGCAAGTAAAATTTGGGTCCTCAGTTATTTTTTTACATCAAGGTAGTAATTAATGATTGGTATTCAACCCAACTCTTTTTTTATTGAATGTTACTGACACTTTACATCAAAATGCCCTGTATTCTGTGAAAAATGTTTTTCATTTTTTTATAAGTTTAATATTATCTCAAATCTACTGCGAATGTCCACAGAGGAATTATTTTATGTAAAGCAAAAAGCCCCTTGGTAATGTGAAATAATCTCAGTGTAATTTTTTGTTTGGTTAAGTTAGTTTTCATGTCTGGTGTTCTTATTTCTTTATTTCGGCATTTGCATTACTATTGATAAAACATTTTAATAAATATAAGTGAATATATATATGGTGCATGCCAGTGTAAGCCAGTGTAATCTATAAATTATTTTCCATCCTGTATCATGTTTTTTACTGAAGCAGAAACTGAAGCGGTAGATGTAATGTCCCTCAGTTGAGCAGACAAAGGCCCGCCTTCTCCTACATTTTAGATCCCATAAGTCACAGCTGAGGTGAAGAAAGTTTTTACATTAATGTCTTTATATTTATCTAAGACTTGAAGGGCAGAGGAAATAGAGCCTATAAATCTCATAAGTCTGTGGTAATCATTAAAACAAGTGAAAAACGAAGAAATCTGGACCCCAGAGAAGGTCTCTGCCACTTTTAAAAAGATCTGTGTGAACATGGCTGCCGCCTCCTCACTATATCTAACTAGAAAGAGAAAAAGAAGAGGTATTGTTGATACCACCTGTCATTGCTTTCCAGGAGCTGCATTATCTAATGAAAAGGAAGAAGCAGGCATCCCCAAACTATCCGTCAATGGTAGAAAGGAACATTGCACTCCCTTTTAGAGACATACAATAGCATTTCTTTCTGAAAACTACAGTCCTCAAGCCAGCTGCGTTAACAAGTGCACTGCAGTCCGCATTCTAACTGATCATAGCCACATTTTCTAAGCACTTGCTTTGCTAAGTCATGACATAGATTACCTCTGTAATCCTGACATAACTGTGAGGTACGTATTAATACCCATTGCACAGATGAAGAGTCTGAGGCCCAGAAGTTAGGTAAACTGCCCAGGAGAGCACAGCTAGCCAGCACCAGAGCTGGATTTTCCAGGCAGCCGCTATCTGATGCCTCACTCTCAACCCCAGCGCTCTCCTGCTCTGTGCCTTTGGTCAACTGGCAGCAAGGATGGAAGGACTGGGAAGTGCATTCCAGAAACAGAGATTGGTGACAGGCACTCAGTAGTGCTCGAATCAGCTGGCAGGACAGTGAGGAGGTGGACAGCCTAGATCTAGCGTCAAGCATACGAACTTGGGTTCCAGTCACTGAGTCCACACCATGTGCTGATTGTTTGACCTTAGGCAAATCTCTCTAGTCTTGGTTTTTTCATCTCTAGTGCAGAGATAATAAAAGGTTGCACTTAACACTTTATATGCACAATCTCACATGAATCTGAAATACTTTGTAAGTATTAGCTCTTATCTTACTAACATGAAAAGGAGGGGAAGGAGGGAAAACATGACCAGTCCCCAAAATGACTCACAAGCTCCAGGGGCCACTGAAGTAACTATACTCCCTGGTATTTAGCAGACCCCTTCATTTGGGATTGAATAATAATTTATGGAAATTCTGTGATAGTGTTAGCATTTTCACCAAAATCGCGTGGCAATCCCATGGAAACAAAGTTGTACCGATGTATGTGTGTGAGTTTTCTCTAATTCAAAAAGATAAACCGAGACTGTATTTTTATTTACGTACGTTACTACAGAAAGACCGTATCTTCATATTTACAGCATCGCCTCTTGATAGTAGGTGTATAAGGCATTGCTACCTACCTCATGATGCAAAACTCCCCAGTTCTAGACTTCCTCAGGGCACATGCCTAAGGATGGTTAAGCACAAAGCAGCCAACCCACGAGGAGAGCAGCAACCTTTCACCAGAATTTCCTTGCTTTCATAGTAGTTTTTCTCAACCTGGATATTATAGTAATGAAGGTCTTTTTCTGTGTTTATTTTGGAACATGGTTTGTGTCAATCTGCCATAGAGTTAATAAATTGTAGGATTTGCAAAGGAAATATACTGGGACTGAAAACTTAGAAGGCACATATTTTTGCCCACTAGCAACTATTACTCAAAGCAAGATGTAGAATCTCAGGATTTGGAAGGGAAGCAGTTGGGCAAGGTCGCTATAAAGTGAACATGTAATGTCATGATATAGAGAGTATATTACTCAACAAAGTTTTGGTTTGGTTTGGTTTGCTTTTAGAAAAGCAGATCAGGGGCGCCTGGGCAGCTCTGTTGGTTCAGTGTCCGACTCTTGATTTCGCCTCAGGTCATGATCTCACAGTCCTGGGACCAAGCCCCATGTCAGTCTCCACACTGAGTGTAGAGCCTGCTTAGGATTCTCTCTGCCTCTCTCTTTCTCTGTCTCTCTCTCTTGCTCTGGCTCTCTCTCTTTCCTATTAAGTCTTTCTCTCTCAAAATAAATAAATAATCATTAAAAAAGAAAAGAGATCAGTAAAACATACCTTGAAGTCAGGGAAGAGAGAACTTTGAAGGAAAATTTCAAAATTAAAAGCAAACACACACATCAGTGAAATGTACTAGGGATCAGGTGCAGGAATATAAAAATGGAATGACCTCATCTATCTCCCTTTTGTTTATGTAGCATTTTGCTTTTAACAGACTTCTTTAATTTTTGTATTTATATAATAAACATATAAATAGATTTATTTATGTAATAGTAATATACAATAAGTATGTTATAAATCACTACAATACATTATAGTTTAATCCTTGGTAGTATTCATCAATTGACATTTAGTTACTTATTTTTTAGTCTATAAAGTCTGATTATGTTGAACTATCATAATGTCAAGGTGGCCAGAACTGAGGACACATATAAAGTGCTTTTAAAAACTGGATCACTGCCTAGATAAAAATCAGCTTTCGACTTTGCAATCAAAATATGCTTTGAAAAGTAAAGTCCTGGGGCGCCTGGGTGGATCAGTTGGTTGTTCGCGGGTATATGAGTTTGAGCTCCGTGTAAGGCTCTGTGCTGACAGCTTAGCGCCTGGAGCCTGCTTCAGATTCTGTGTCTCCCTCTCTCTCTCTCTGCCCCTTCCCTGATCACATGCTTACTCTCTCTCTCTCTCTCTCAAAAATAAATAAACATTTTAAAAAATTTTTTAAAGAAAAAGAAAGTGCTGTTTATCAAGGTCATTCTGTAATGTATTATAATGAGAAAAGCTTGAGAAAATCTTTTTCTAAATCATCTAATGTCCTATCCCAGCATGACTTTGTGATATCAAGTGACAACACATTTTGTCACAGTGTCTCTCAGGAATTACCATCAAAAGGGGGGTATAATTTGAATCTTTTAGCCAGTAAATTTCTATTTTATTCTACCTGGGCACGACATATAGAATTTAATTTTAAGTTCATTGATTCAATCATTTTAAAATAATGTGTAGGGGCACCTGGGTGGCTCAGTCAGTTGAATGTCCAACTCTTAATTTAGGCTTAGGTCATGATCCCAGGGTTGTGGGATCGAGCCCTGCATTGGGCTCTGCACTGAGTGTGGAATCTGTTTAGATTCTCTCTTTCCCTCTGCCCCTCTTCCCATTGTTCTCTCTCTTTCTCTCTCTCTCTCTCTCTCCAAAAAGTAAAAAAAAATTTAAATTTTTAAAATTTAAAAATAAAGTTTAAAAATAAATAAAATAATCTGTAATTCCACAGGTCTAAATTTCAAGTCACAGAAATGCTATAAAAAATATTTATTGAAGATAAACTATGTGCTAATTACTCTATCATACATACATATATGTAGGAAAAGAGGACATCAATTAATTTAATTAATAACATCATTGCTAGCAATTGAAATTATTTAATCTGATGTGAACTGAACCCAGTATACTGAAGCTAATATAATAATGAAACATTATGATAAAGGATATTAAGTTTACATATTGTTACAAAATTCTTGAGAAAAAGTATTCCTTTCAAATATCCAAATATCAAATAATCCATCTTTCTCTTTAAGATTAGCTAAATTCTTTATTTTTTAATTTTAATAAGCTGTTTCTAAACCAGCCTCTTATCCTAAAGCACCTTTGATCCAAATGGATCGCAAACTTAAATAAAATTACATATGTCCTCAGGCTATTTCTAGGTAGGCAAAACACATCTGTTCTAAGAATCCTTAGCCAACAGTTTGAAACTGTTTAAAAATTCCTAAAACAAAGAAAAGACAGGGTACATAATGTCAATGGAAGATTCTTGAGGTTAGCAAAACATTAGGAAAGCACTATTCTAAAAAGGATGAAGAGCTGACCAAATTTAATTCCCATTAAATCTTTGGCTTTCTATGAAAGAATTGATGATGAGACTCTCACAGTTCAAACATCTTTGTTGGATAAATGTGAACACACCTGTTCAGAAGAAGGTGAAACAAAACTTGAACTGACTTCCCTCCCCATACAGGTCACCAAACATCTGTCATACCTTAGACTGGGTTCAAGCCTGTGACCCAAGGTTGAAAAAGCCATGTAGCTCATTCTCTCTCCTATCCAGTGTGCTGTGGTTTTTCCTCCTTTTAATCACATTAAAACTTCTGTTTAAATCTCCAGGGGTTTGGAAGGTCAGATTGACCCCATGACATTAATAACGTATTTACACCCAGGTCTCAGTGCACATCACCTGGGCTGATCTTAGTTAGGATTTTGTGACTTCCAGTAATGCAGCTCGCTCCAAAAAGATTTACCCAATAGCTGGTATAGCTTCTTAATTCCAACGAATGTTTCCTTGTCCAAGGAACCAAGAAGCTTGTGTATGAGTGTGTGTGTGTGTGTGTATTTTAAGATTTGGGCTTTGATTAAATGTCAATACATAAGAAAATTTCTGCAGAAAAACAAACAAAAACAAAACTTTTGGACATGACTGATTAGATGAGCTTCTTCTCTTGTAAATAATCATTAGAGGCACTACCAAGTAAAACCTTTGGCGACGGCATCAATTTTCAACACCTTTGATCCCTAATGTGTTACATTCCTGTCCTATCCCACCTCACTTGGGCATGTGTGAGAAGTAATCACTGCGTGGCCATAATATTCCTCTACTGCCAAGACAAAGGTACAAGTTTTGCCAGTGGTTGTGTGACTTAGAGCAGTCTGCTTAACCTTCTAGGATCTCTGTGTCCTCATCTTTGAAGTCAGAGGACTAGGCTAAATGATTCCTTAAGTCCTGACTAGCTCCAAATTCTGTAAACTAGAAAGCAGTGCAAGTCTCCAACTGTTTCTAAGGGAATTATGGTAAAGAGAAGCAGTTGGTGTGACTCAGGCACTAGAAGCTTCGTGCTTGCCCAGGCTCAGGGAGTGTGGGCTAACTTTGCCTTATTCTGTTTTTGTTTTTGTTTTTATTTCTTTGTCCTGATGCAGCAACCCCATCAGTGTCTGTCAATGCAGAGCTTCCTGGACACCTTACCACACTGACCAATAGGTGCCCTCACCTTTCTGTATGGTCATTATCGCTCCAATTAAAGTTATTAAAAACTTATAACTCAGTATGAAGTGAGACTTCAAGTTTCAGAGAATAATGGCAGACAGTGTTTTTAGTGCATTGAGTTAACGGCTGGTAAGTTTTCAAACCTTCAAGTCTGAAGGTGAAGATAGAGTATGACCTTGAAGTGGGCTGTGGAGGAGACCACTCCAAAGCTGAGTAAAGAAAGCGTAAAGTAGTTCTAGGAGATGAGGTCACAGAATTGGGCATCTGCGTGTCGGTGGGGACAGGAAGTGTGTGTCATTTAATGCAGGGTTTCACACATTCTCGGGTCTTTGGCTTTTACTCCGAGAGAAATAGGGTATCATTGGAGGATTTTGAACAGAAGAGTGACATGACCGGACTTAAACTGTTTAGACAAGATCAAGAGCAGCCTTGTCGAGAGTAGACTAGGAAGGGAAAAGAGAAGGAGCAGATATATAGAATACTGACTTCTAGCACCAGCTCTCCTGTGAATGTGCCTTGTCTCATGGGCCAGTCATTGACCACTCAAGTTCAGTTTTTCACCTGTAAATGAGAGGTTCAGTAATGGCTAAGTTCCTTTCAGTTCCAACCTCTGGTGGGTCAATACTTGGAGGAATATTTAGAAATTTAGCCTATTTAATGTAAGCATGTTTACAGATGGTGGTTACAGAATTACCTTCTTTCCTATGGTTTTAAAGTGCCAATTTCAAACTCAGTATGTTAACAACATGGGGCATTCAGTGGGTTCTGGTGAAAGGTCATAAATTATAGGAAAATATCACTTGTGATGATATAAAGAAGAGGGCTCACTCTATGCCAGCTGTAAATGACAATTTCTGAAAATAGTAACCACAGCTGAATACTATGTGTGCATACATGCACACACATACCTCCTTGGGAAATGCAAATTTAAGTAGAAATAAGTAGAAAAAAAGAGTCAAATGATTATTTTTTTAAAGGATACTTACACTTAAGGGCGCCTGGGTGGCTCAGTTGGTTAAGCATCCAACTTCAACTCAGGTCATGATCTCACGGCTCATGAGTTCAAGCCCCGTGCCAGGGTCTGTGCTGACAGCTCAGAGCCTGCTTTGGATTCTGTGTCTCCCTCTCTGTGTGCCCTTCCCCTCCTCCTGAAAATAAGTAAACACTAAAAAAAGTAAAGCATAATCACACTTGTATTTAGCATACAAAAGGCCAAATCCAGGTGTCTTGAAGCAGAGAGGATTAAAGTAATGACAGAATACAAATCTGTGGACCTCTAATAAGAAGGATATGTAAATGTTGCAGGGAATTTCTAGCCATCTAAATGATAAAATAATGGCCTTACTTATAAAGTACCCATAATTCACTCTCAAGTAGAATATTCCCAGATAATACTCAGTGAATTTCTTCTTTGTGGTTGGCAACTGAACCTCATTTAACTAACCAGTCTTTGGGGCTATAAATTCAGCTGGCAAAAACCGATCTCTTTTTCTACCTGCCTATGAATCTACAAAAGTTAATTTAGTTGTGGATAGAATAGACTAGATGTGAGAAATTGAAAAGGGAAAGAGGGTAATGCTTGATCATTTTACTTGCACTTGTAAGGATTTCAGCGCTCTGTGTTTCTTTGAGAGAAGTCCCATGGTGCCAATTAACCTAACTTATTCCAAAACAATTCTCTGTTTGGAAAGAATAATTTTCATTGTGGGTGTTCCTTGAAATTGTATGCCTCATCCCCTGTTATTACTGAGATGTGTGCTGTGCAATTGAAAGTCCCAGCTCCGTTTCCATGCACTGGAGAGACTAGAGCTGTATCCCACACACAGTGTCAGATAATCTGCTTTAATTTTGTCCAATGCACACTTTTAACCTTCAGTAATTTTTTTAAATGTGGAAAAGCTGTCCCAACCTAATATTAAACCAAATATTTCATGTCAACACTATCAAAAACACGAAAAGCAGGAGATTTGTTTTAATCAGGAAATCAATTTTCTTGCAAAAATCTTAAAGTAAGTCAACTTTCTTGGCTCAGTTTAAATGACATTTTTATTTTTCTTTGAAATAATGTGAATGCGTTTTTTGCCTCCAGCATAAGACAAAGCTGGACTGGAAAAGATTGAAAATAACTTAACTAATTTGGTAAATGCATTCTCCACTTTATTAAGCTGCATTGTCTATTCGGACTTCTGGAGTACTTTTTTTTAACCTAATAAATCAATTAACCAGTATTCATTCTAAGATTTAATTCGGTGAATGGAATATATGTGCTTTTCATCAGGCCACACATCTTTTTTTTTAAGTCTGAAACCACCACACACAAAGAATTTAATTCTGACAGACATTTGTTCTCGGCATAAATACTTTAGGGCCAATAGTTGTCCCCACTTAATCATGCTTCTTAAAAGTGAATTCCAGAAGACTTGAGGCCCCCAATGACCCCTGGTAAGGTGAGTTGTCAGTAAATTACTTTTATGATGTGCCCTAGGGAAGCAGGTCTGCTAGAAACTTGGTAGGGAGCTGGCCCCCTCTTGCCTGTAGGGATGACCTTTAACTTTATCTAACCTTTGCATTTCTAATTCTAAATTTCTGAGAGGCATTTAGTCACATTGTTGGATATCGGATGAAAAGTGAGACCTTTCTTGTGCCCATAAGATAGCATTAGCCCACATTTGTTGTTAAACTTCCAGATGAAGCATGCCAGTAAGCTTTTTATTTCTACAATTTAATTTTCCCCTTTCTGTAATTCGTTAACAATTTAATTTTAAATACCAAACATTTAATGAGTTGAAATATAAATGAGTTCAAAATGGATTCATAGTTAAATTACGACTGCCTTCGATGACATTTGGAAAACACTGTAGAAAATTTAATCCTGTAGTTTTGCTAATTTGAGTTTACTGTGGCACTTGAAAATTTATAGGAGCTATTAAAGATGAATGACAACATTGCATCAGAATTCACTTAATTTTTCACAAAACATTTAGTTATTGAAAGCAAGTCTTGTCAACTTTTTTGTTGTCTCCATCATGAGAAAGTTTTTATTGTGCTTTTTAGGATAATAATGTACATTAGAATTATCAAACAAAAGAATTTAGATTAAGTTTTGGATGGAAAAGAATATACCGTTATTTGGCTATATTAGACTGCAAACATTGGGAAGTAATGCTTTTTTTTTGCAAGATATAAAATACAGGGGCGCCTGGGTGACTCAGTCAGTTAAGCGTCTGACTTCGTCTCAGGTCATGATCTCAAGGTTCATGGGTTCGAGCCTCGCATCAGGCTCTGTCCTGACAGGTCAGAGCCTGGAGCCTGTTTCAGATTCTGTGTCTCCCTCTATCTCTGCCCCTCCCTTGTTTGTACTCTGTCTCTCTCTGTCTCAAAATTAAACAAACATTAAAAATAAACAAGATATAAAATACAAAGTGATCATTAGTGAAGTGTTCATTAATGAACAAGGCACAACTTGGTTAATCCAGGTGTTCATATTTTATGTGTGTGAATGTCTAAGTTCTCTTCTTTTCCCATTAGTTTTGGATGACATGTAATGGCCCAGTATTTTTAAGTCTTCCCTTAAAAAAAGTATTTCACTGCTCAGTTTTATCATCTATAAGTGTATTATATGGTTTAAAAATGTGTAGTATTTACATATTTACATATATACATGCTTCTATATATACACCAGAGCCTTGCATGGCTGGATAAAATATTGCTAAAGATAAGCTTGTCCCCAAAATTACACACCTAATTTTTATTCAGACAGTGTTTAGGTATATAAGTTTAAGTGCATAGAGTAAATGTAGAATGTTTCTATGATCTTTGTCATTTCTATTTCAAATTATAGCACAAGCAAAGCTAAACTGTCTAAGCTTTGCATTTCAGCCCTTTGAGGAGATCAACAATAACAGTCGTAGAAGTAATTACTATAACGTTAGTGATTTTTTAGTGGGAAAGGAAAGAGATCAGCAAATTCCTTTCTGTAAATCAAAGGTTCTGGCTCAAGAGCATATATAAACAAGATGTAAGTTTTAAATATAGCTTAAATGCCACCCAGGAGAGAAACTTCATGGTAAAAGAATTGTCAACAGACAGAGAGGAATCTTTAAATGATGGGGACGATATTAAAATGGTGACACTGACATTAGGAGTACACATGCATGTGCTTCCAAAAATTCCAGCACAGAATGTCCTCTTCCCTGAACCCCACCCCCAACTGTTTATCTTTGGATTTTGGAAACATACTAATTAGTAAAGCAGAATGTAGATGTAACTTGTTGATAGCCCTAAGAAGATTTTACTTGAGAAATTGGCAAACTCGCAGTTTTGAACTGAATTTGGGAACAAGAGTGAGAATAATGTATGTGTGTGTTAAGACACTAATATTCAGACTGTCTTCGGCTGTTTGTTTATTTTACTTCCTACCAAAAGCATTTGCTTGTCATGTCTGCACCTGCTGAGATATGGCCAGGTGGTTTTTATTTGTGTGTTTGTTTTTGTTTTGGTTCATCAAAAATTTTATTGAAGGTATCTTGATGATTTTAACCGGTACAGTCTGCTCTTACCCTGTCATTGTCTGGAGACTTGCTATTCAATTACCATTCAACTTGGGCCAAGAAGCAATTCATAATATGCGTTAGGTATTGAACTTATCTTTGGAACCCAACCCAAAACCCACAACCTGGTATGTGGAAGATAGTTCCCCATAGGAAAATCAGAGTGCTCTGACCACAAGAAATGGATGGTGGGCAAGAAAAGCAATATGAATAAGAGAAACTCAAATCTAATGAGGGAGAAAAACAATAAATTACCTAATACATAGGAAACAACTCTTAAAGGATGTGGCTGGAAAAGAGACAAGAGCCTTTCAATGCTGAGACACAGTAGGGATTGAGAAAAACCTAAACCTGTAACATGAGGCAAGGGACAGGACCCGTAAAGGGTCTTACACACTCAGCCAAAGAGTCTGAGTTTCTTTCTATGGTAGACAACAAAGACGTCATGCCAGCCCCAACTGATGTGGTTGACTTCTCTGTGACCAGTTGGCTTCTTCAGGCTGCTGTGACTGCTCTACTTCCCCTTGTAGGGGGTTTGGGAGCTTTGCCTTGTCCGGAGGGTAAGGCAGCTTAAGAACTGAATCAAGAAAGAATTGAAAAATGCATGCAAGGGGAGAAGATCCTAGGAAAAACAGAAACTCAGTTCAAATGGGCTTACTCCAAAAACAAAACAACTCCTGGCTTTGCTTTCTCCTACTTTGGCATGGGTTTCTCTTGCATTAGCTTCATTCTTGGGCAGACTTTCTTCCCGTGGCACAGACTGTAGGAGCCCTAGGCTCACCAGCGTAATTCAGAGTGCAGGCTGCTTTTTCCTGTGAGTTCTAACATAAGTCTCATAACTGATGCCACTCTGGAATTTCAGAACATGTGCTGCTATGACTGGCCACGCCCGGTCATGTGCCCTTCTCTGGAGCTAGGGGCAGAGATCAGCGTAGCCCAAAGCACTGAACCCCAAGAGTGTAAGGGGTAGCGCCCCAGAGGAAAGTCAAAGTGTTCTTACTGGAGGAAGAGGCCATGGATTCTAGGCAATCTAAACAGCAGACATTCATGCTCTTGGGGCAACTAAGCCTGCTCTGAATCAGAGGCCGAGCTTTTAATATTTAGTTCTGTTTGCCCTCCTCCCCATGTTTTTATTACTGAGCTTTCATCTGTGTCATATTTTAGGGACATTCAATGGTTACAAAGCAACCCAACTAACGCTTTCTATTGGTGTAATATACCTAACTAGGTGGTGCTTTGTCAATGTTCACTTAATACTAGTTTCTTGCTTTTCATTTTTGATACATGTAAATGAAGATACCTAGATTTGATGGACCAGTAAAATATGCATCCAGAAGCATTGCTGAATTAGCAAAAACAGCAGGGTCCAAGAGACTGACTTAGTAACTTCTAAGCTGCAAAATATGACTCTGCTCCAAAAAAGGGTAGCTGAGGATCTGTATGAAACACATCTAACACATCCCACAGGCCTCTTCTTATTTCGAAAGGCTTTTGTAAAACTTCAATTTCAACTTTATATATTAATCATATTTATTGGTGAGTCACTGTAGAGTGTGCATCCAAATCTACAAGAATATCAGATGTATGTAGGGAATGTCTCCAAAATGCTTAGAGAATATGAAACATTTAATGATAAGGTTTTGTATTTTCATAACATGTAGTTTTGGAATATCTTGCACCCTGTGGCTATAAAATTCACATTCTCTTTCCATTGAAGTTGAGCTCCATTATGTGCAATTTAATTAACTTTGGTAAACAAGTATGGCATGTTTTCATTTGTCTTCAGTCAAAGTCGGGTGATTAATGTGCAGTAGACTACTTAAAGAGCAATATTGTGCTTTTTTGTGCTTTGAATACTCACATGAGTCTGTTAGTGTGCCTTTGCTAGGTATTTAATATGCGTATTAAAATGTATTCTTGTTTCTTCACTTAAATAAAGGCAAGAGAGTTTGAAAAGCGCAAATCCTGACTCTACCCACGGTGGTGTATACTTTTATCTCTAACAATTAAGAAGATCTTTAAAGTAGTCATTAGTTTTCTCATTAAAAGCCTGTCACATTTAAACATGTTCTTCATATTAATGTAATAAGCATTCAAAAAATAGGTTAATTTGTTTTTAATGGGAAAAAAACCTAGTTTATATCTTATATGTCTGAGTTTTAAATACGAATAATATTACATAAGTATATGACAGAATTTCCCCTTTGTTCTCTTTGCCTAAAAATAGGCCTAAACCCACATAAGCCTTCACTTAAAAGGTTTATTTGTTTTCTGTAACATATATTCTACCGTTCTCAGTCATATTTGTTCCTTCTAAAAGCTGTGTTAATGCGCTCACAGAGGAAGTTGAAATGACTTGACCCTTCTGCTCTATTTCACTATCCTGACCCCTTGTCAGACTGTTCATTCTGCCACTGTTATGTCATATGATGGGAAGGCATTTTTCTTTGAAACTGGCCTTTCACCCTTGGAAGGTCTAGGTGGGATCCAACCAAGAGGACTATTAACTAGGAGATAGTAATAAAGCTACTTTTGGTTTAATCAAAAAGATGACAGAATTGTGGAATTCACCTGACAGGAAAAATCATTTTTTTGAAGAGTTTCTGTAGGAGCTTAATGAATGTCTTGTAGATCTGCAAAAGTGGGTTAGCTCCATATGGGGAAGAGGGCTTTAGGTGTGTCATTCATTCACTGATGGACTCATTCATCAAGCTAATGTTGATTGCATCCTTCGGATTAAGCCTGAGAAATTCGGAAAACTCTAGAAGTGCTCTCTTTGTATTTTGATAGATTACAATGAATTAACTGTAAACATTTAGATAAAGATTGGTAGTATTAGAGAGAAAAATGGATGGAGTGCCTGGGTGGCTCTGTCGGTTAAACGTCCAACTCTTGATTTCAGCTCAGGTCACCATCTCAGGGTTCCTGGGTTTGAGCCCTGCCTAAGGTTCTCTACTGACAGCGTGGAGCCTGCTTGGGATTATTCTCTCTCTCCCCCTCACACTCCCCTTCTCCTTCTTGTGTGCCAGCTCTCTCTCTCAAAATAAATAAATAAACCTAAAAAGAAAAAGAAAGAAAGATGGAGAGGAATGAGAACTTTTGGATTTATGTACCAGGGTTATTTTCTCAACAGATTCAAGTATCTCCCCATTTACTTGTTCATTTATTTGGTATGAGGCTGTCTGATTGTTCCCAATATTGATCTGCAAAATACTAAAATATGTAAAATTTCCATTTATCCATTTTGGAAACGGGGCCTTCTTCTTAACTGAATATTTGATTAGCTAATAACTTAAAAGACATATGGTGAAAATGATCAGTTTTCAAAGAATGCACTTGAAAGTGTAATGAAAAATATGAAAATAATACCAAGCATCATTTATTCTTCAATGCCAAATCTGAAACATTGTAGTACTCAGGTCATCATTAGAAATATATCAGGTGTGCCATCTCTCACCATCCTTTACATGAAACCCTTGGAACAAAATGAGTTTCAGAATTCTGGGATTTTCAGATTTATCCTAAAGGTGGTTCACATACTACATATTACCTGACAATCCAGCTGGGGTCTGGTATGGCACCGTGTAATAACGTACAGAAAAATATCCAGATATTCAAGCTGAGTGAAATTTAAAAAAAGATCATAAAACGCTTTACAAGAGTTCAGGTCTAGTTTTGCTGGCAGATAAGCTTGCACTAAACTTGTAAGAAAGTTTTTGGTTTTCAAAGATTTTTGAATCACAAAAATGCCTAGAAGAGATCGTGAACCTCCTAGATCACACAGTACCGAGCTTCAGCGTCTCATGTGTCTGGCAGTCAGTTCAACATCAACTTTTAGGGACAGAGCTGGGGAAGCAAAATTAAGTAAAAATGAATTCTGAGCTTCAAAGAAAATAGCTGTCACTAAGCACCGTGTGCTTTAGTCATAAAATCATGAAACTTTTAGAAGTTGAACAGACGTTTGGAATCACATAACCTAGCTCATTCATTCTCCAGTTGAGGAAATGAGAGCCTAGAGAAACAAAATAATTTGTTTGAGGTTGGTTAGCCACACAGAGTCAGACTGACATCGAATTATATGTAAAATTAGTCTTCATTATTTAACAAGTCTGATGTTTGGCTATTAGTGTTCCCAGAATCTACGTGTTTTTGAGTGACAGTGAAGAGTGGATCAGAAATATGGAAAATATAGAGGGCACTCTATGGGCTCACTTACTGAGAAATTGGAAACTGATAGCAGGGTAGGAAACAGCAGATTTGCAGAGCAGAAAAAAACATGCCCTGAAGTCTAGACAGCACGACTAATGGATTCATGTCAGGAAGACAATACCTGTTGGTTGTCAGATGCTCTTCCCCAGAGAAAATACAGTGTTTTTCCATGCACACAAAGTGAAGGTCTGCATGGCACTACTGTTGCCAACTTATTCCCCTTCAATTAGATTTATTTCTTTCAAAACATCCTCAGATATCAAAAGAGACAATTGCATTCACTTTTCATTGATATTTCAATTAAATGGAGTTTATTTAAAAAAGAGAGACATGAAACAGCGTTACTAATGCTGTTGATGACTAGAGTTATTTTCAGGAAAACAGTCTCTATGTATGAAACAAAATGCAGATGAGATCATTTTTTTAAAGGATGACACTGACATTAAAATTGTATTTGCAAAGATGAGAATGGATGAAATATATTTTAAAAGATCAACAGAAGAATTTTTATTAGTTTGATCTCTTAAAATACAAATGTCCCTGAGAAAACTGACTCTTATCCTTACCAGTCTTTTTAGTTTAGTGAGAACAAATATCAGCTCTTTTCTCAAATGCAGATTTTGATGGCAAGAAGGTTTGAGAATCTGTAGGTTCAAAGAGGAAAACATAGAAAGAAATGTAAAACCTGAGAGAGTTTGGACACTGAAAACAAATCTCTAGTTTTGTAAGCTGGCACACAATTCTAAAGTCGTAACTTTAGTAGAAGTAGTAACTTCCAGAATTAAGCTCCATTGTCAGATCAAGGGCTTTTACATTCATGTTCAAAAGAATAATTATGATGTATTTATGAGTTTCTGAATATAAAAGGTGACCTATTGTTAAAAAACTGGAGCTAATTACATCATTTTTTCTTTTAATGATGTTAAAGAATTAACAAAGCGTTGCTGTTGTTACAATGGTTGGTCCTCAGAAAATAAATTTAAGATTATAGTTAAATAATTGAATTTAAAGCATGTAACAGATTACACCAACTACCTCAACACATGCGGATATTATATAGCTTGTAGGCTAGAGTAAAATATACTTAAGACATACTATGTGGTAATCAATTAGGTTAGGGGTTGGCAAACTACAGACCAAATCTGGCCCACTGTCTATTTTTATAAATAAAGTTTTATCGGAACACAGCCACACTATTTGTTCACATATTATCTGTGGGTCCTTTCATGCTACAACAGTGGAACTGAGTAGTTGTCACAGAGAGCATATATGACCCACAAAACCTTAAATATTTACTATTTGGACCAGTAAGAAAAAGTTGGCTGACCTCAAATTTAGATGATCAATTAGTTATTCTCAGTACAGTCCTCTCTGAGAAGTTATGTTGCTTTAAATCTTTGAAGACCACTAGACTATCACTTATACATGATCTTTAAAAAATTAGGACTATTTTTAAAAAGTTAATATATTTGTCTAAAGGCACATTTTAGTCCTATCAAGAAACGTAATTTTCTTATAATGCATATTTCTTAGAGTTTTGGATTTTTTAGGACACCATTAACAAGAACTGTTTTTGAGAGTTCTATATATGGGACTGGTAAAAAGAAAAAAGAGGTGCTTTTGATTGCATTCTGCAACTTCCTACTCTAAATGGCTTATGTTGGATTTCCATCCGTCATTGGCACACTGGGACTTTTATACATATCTCAAATCCCAACTGCATTGTCTTGACCCCCAAGACATACTGCTGCTTTCTACCATTAACAATGCAACACTGTCCATATGTAACTCCATCCTTCTGCTCCACACAAAATAACAGGAGAACATCTTTTTGAGTTACATCCTTTATTGTAAGACTAATCACCTTACACTACCATTATTTTTCCATGTAGACCATAAGCTGCTAGAAACAGGTACCATACTGATGTCATCTTCCTATATTCCAGCCTTCTACATCATTTACTCTATAAAACTGATACTTTTGTCTAAAAAGTGTACTTGTAGAATTACCCTCCTTTGCCCATGCTCAGCAGATGAAATATGTATTAAAATAAGGGTGACAATTTAATTTGTCCTCTGAACTGGTATACTTTTGAGAGTAAAAGTTTCTTGATTTTACTAGAACATAAGCCATAAATGCATCCAAGCAAACTAGGACAAATGGTCACCCTACATTTTATAATTTTAAAGTGATGGGGAGCCTGGGTGGCTCAGTGGGTTAAGCGTCCAACTTCAGCTCAGGTCATGATCTCGGGGCCCGTGAGTTCTAGCCCTGCATTGGGCTCTGTGCTAACAGCTGGGAGCCTAGAGCCTGCTTCGGATTCTGTGTCTCCTCTCTGCCCCTCCTGCTCACACTCTGTCTCTCTCAAAAATAAATAAACATTAAAAAGAATTTACAATTTTCAAGTGACAAAATGTCCTTAACTATATCACATCTTATCATTAACTCTTTATCATAAAATAGATACAAAAATGACCTTGAGGAACACCTGGGTGGCTCAGCAGGTTAAGCGTCCAGCTTCAGCTCAGATCATGATCTCACTATTCATGGGTTCGAGCCCCACGTCAGGCTCTGTGCTGACAGATAAGCTCAGAGCCTGGAGCCTGCTTCAGATTCTGTGTCTCCCTCTCTCTTTGACCCTCCCTGCTCGTGTTGTCTCTCTCTGGCTCTCAAAAATAAATAAAAAACATTAAAAATTTTTTTTTAAAATCAAAATGACCTTGATGATGGCAATAAAATGGCTAACAGCAAATATGTCTTAAAAAGCAAGAGAATGTCAGTTAACTTTAACTCAGTGTATCTTGTGCCTGATGAAGCAGCACAGTGACCAAGCCTCCTTCTTTTGTTCTGCTTCTTACCTGCTATCATCTCCTTTCAGTCTTCAAGAAAAGCAGGAAAAGCAGGTGGCTGTCACTCCAGACCATTGCCAATAAGAGAAAAAGAGAAAAAAACGGGAGTAAGAAGGGGGCTGATCTAGGCTTGTGTCAGGATTAGGAAGCAGTATCTTGCACAAGCCATCTTGTTTCATTTTTTTCTTTTTTTAATCACTATTTCTTAAAGAAAAAACATAATCGAGTGTGCATCAACGTTGCAATAAGCTTCACTCACATGGTAAAACTTGAGCTCATGTTAAATTATGCAGTTCACTATATTCAGCCCGGACTTTCCAGTCCACCCAAAGTTTCCAGTAAAGTTCTGTTTGACCTTTGTATAAAAGACCACCTTTACTAGGTGACTTATTTTTGCTGCCCTCTTGGGTGGTCGAATGAGGCAGATTTCCATGTTGAACAACATACAACCTTCTTTTTGCCAACTGAACATTACACTGGGATGTGGCTTGGAGGAACAGTTTCTCAATACTATAAACAACAGCCTTCTTGGAACAGCTTGTTGCTGAAGCATAAAGAGAGGTTACTCTTGGTTTTGCCTTGAGTAGCGTATGAGTTGGTTAAGGAAGTAAGTGTGGCTGACCCACTAAATTACAGTGGCCATAATATAATTAAGTTCGGTATCCTCCCTGGAGGCTGTAAGAAGTATTATTATGACACCAAACTTAAAGAAAAGGAATTTTTTAAGAGCCAGGAAATTAGTGAGAAGTAGTCTTTGGGGAAATGTTGCAAGGTTTAAAAAAATCAGAAACGACATAAAAGTTGTTCAAGGAAAAAGGCTGGTTAAAATGCAAAATTTTGTTATCTGTGATCCTCAGTACATTAAATTTATCTTTTTTTAAAATTTTTTTAACTTTTATTTATTTTTGAGAGACAGAGAGAGACAAAGCATGAATGGGGGAGGAGCAGAGAGAGAGGGAGACACAGAATCTGAAGCAGGCTCCAGGCCCTGAGCTGGCAGCACAGCGCCTTACATGGGGCTCAAACCCAAGGACTGTGAGATCATGACCTGAGTCGAAGTCGGACGCTCAACCGACTGAGCTACCCAGGTGCCCCTAAATTTATCTTTCAAAAGAGGAGGGTGTCTTGGGATTAAAGATGCTATTGGAGTTAGGATGGGGAAAAAACAGGG
>NC_043700.1:77501939-77515909 GCF_006229205.1 Suricata suricatta | reverse complement strand
GGCCAACAGGTGCAAATGCATTATTCATGCAGGTCTTAGGGAAAAGTTTCACCTGTGGTGAGATAAGCCTTTCCCATCCTGGGTGAGTGGAAAGTTTGATTTTTCTGCCAAAATACACTGAGAGTCTAAATATTAGAACTTCTGGGAAGGGTTAGGCCCTTCTAATGTATTTGAAGAAACCTATGTTTCTTTCATTCTTTTGTTTTCCTAAGTCTATGAAAAGATGCATGTCATGGGATGCATGTTAAATGTCAGAGAAACTATGTAAAGTGGTAGATATTAATTAATTCTGCCAGATGAAACCTTTGGAGAATGAGAAGTCAGGAAATGCATCATCTAAGAAGTTATATGCAAAAATGGAAGGGTTGAGAATTCATTCTCATACACACAAATCTCAATTCTCTTATGCCTCCTATTCTGTGTAAGATGTAATTACCTATAAATTGAATGTGGGTAAAGGGCATGATGTTTTATGGGTTTAAAGGGAGAGCATCAAAAGCTCTATTAATGTCATTAGAGCACTCACTTCTCCATAAAATTTGGTGTGTTATAAATGTCATCTAGGGCCCATGCCATAGGAATAGGCAGAAAACTTTTGGGAGCTGATTTTAGATACCGAACCCATTTCAATGACAGATGAATACCTTCCAAAGAGTTTGGGTTGCAAAAATGAAAAGAAGCTTTTCACAGTATGCTGGATTAGGTCATACAATGGTCTCAGCCCATAGTGTTTAAGCTACACCTGCACAAATGCAATTTGAAAAGATAGTTTGACTTCAGAAAGCTTTTATTAATATATTTTATTTCACCCAGAAGGTGTTCTTTATAACAAACAGGAAACCTCACTAAATATAACCCAAAGTTTAAGCAATGGAAAGGCACATAGATGATGTCGTACATTATAAATATTTTTTGTACTTGCTAGTTTATTTCTAAGGAAATTATGAGAATGACATCATAATGATGACTGACTTTTATTAGTGTTTGTGCTCTAGAGCTCTAGACAAGTAGTTATAAGAAAAAACAAACTGTCTAGTGTCACTCCCTAATACTTTGCCTTATGTCTTCTAGTGACAGTATCCTAGGAAGTGATTCTAGGACTACAGTATTATCGTTAGTTGCCTTTTACACGTTTATCCTGAAGAACAACATGGTTGTGAAGCACAAAATTTCCTAAACTTCATAATGGGAAATAATTACCTTTTGTTTTTGTCTGAACTACCGCTTCACTTTTGTTTCCAACTCGAAAAAAATTTTAGACTAATCTTTTATAGCCTATTACTTGTTGCTACTAGAGAAAAGCTTTTCATAACGATTTATTGTATACGTTAGCAATATGCTCCTTTGTTCTACTAATACCAAGTGAAAGTCATACCTTTTCTAAATAAATGCTTTTGAATGACTTATTTGATAAAATTAAGTCTTAAAAGAGTATAGTATAAAGATATACATAATACATGAGATAGGGCTAAAGGGTTTGTAGTCTTTTATTCATATACTCAACAAATAGTTGAGTGCCTATTAGGTACTAGTCATTGGGCTGAGTGCTGGGGTACAGTGAAAAAACAATAAGACTTGAGTTCCATTGAAGACTTCTTTATCGTGTAGGGACACTGGTAGGTACAATCAATACAAAATGATATGATAGTGCTGTGGTATCCTAGCGACATGTAGAAAGTACTAAGTCAGAGAGGCATGTTCAATTCTGGAGTCAGAAAAATGAATACTTTGCAGAAGACCTGAATTTGGGTCTTAAAGATCAGTGGGTTCCTCCAGAGCAACTAAATAGGGATGGTCTTCGAAGCAGAGGGAGGACCCAAGTGCAAAGCCATCAGGATGTGAAAGCCTAGGGAGTATGGAAGTTGCCAGGCTGAAATGGCAAGAACATGAGATAAAACAGCAGAAGTTGAGGCTGGAGAAAAAGATTAGAGCTGTCTTGTGACAGGTTTTGTGTTCCCTGTTAAATAATTTGGACTCATTCCTTAGGTGGTGAGAATCAGAAAGTTTTGTTATTGTTTTAAGGAGGCAGAGTCAAATGATTAGATAGATTTTTCACAAACCTGTGGGAAAGAAGTCAGGTAAGGCTGTTCTAACCATCTGACCCAGTCAATAGAATCCAAGGAAGAAAAATGAGTCGTCTTTATCCTGGCCATGCTTTTCTTAACTCCATTTTTATTTACATCAGAAAATTACTTGGTTCAAAGGGAACTTCCCTTTATCTGTTTTTAACCAGTGCGATGGGTAGATGCCAAAGTCACTCCGGCATTGATACAGGCAGTTCTGTCTCAGGCCATTTCCTTCTTCTAGACTATTCTGGAATGACATGTGGTATTATACAAAATAATATTCGTTGTACATTTGAAATTTCTCTAGACAATCTCACACATATCTGTGATAGTCTGCTGTTTAGCACATGATGGGATGGGTGCCAGTTTTCCAAGAAAAGAAGTAACTTCCTTTATCATTTTTATAGTAATAAAAGGCGGACTTCCAGATACCTGGATTTCTAGTATTCACACCAATATGACCTTATATTTTGGTTATAAGTGTAAGGAAAAAAGTCCTTTAAAGGTTTTATACAATGCATATTCATTTTGGTAGGTGATTTTTTTTAAGTATTTATTTCCTTTTGGGAGAGCTCAAGCAGGGGAGGGGAGGAGAGTGGGGGCAAAGGATATGAAGTGGACTCTGCGCTCACAGGATTGACAGCGGCGAGCTCAGCCCGGAACTTGAACTCACAAACCTCGAGATCATGATCGGGGTCGAAGTCTGACACTTAACAGACTGAGCTGCCCGGAAGCCCCTTGATAGGTAATTTCACATTGCCTGAGTCCCTGATTCCCACGTTCCAGGCTTAATGGTGGAACATAAAAGGCAATATATTTTGTGTCTGTGAATATTTTTAAAGGAGAAGAACAAAGAGTTTGTTGATATTGCTGACATTTATGTCCATAATTTGGCTGATGAATTCTAGAATTTTACTTTTTTAACCATATAATGAGTTTTTTTAAGTTTATATATTTTTGAGAGAGAGAGCATGAGTGAGGGAGCTGCAGAGAGAGGGGGACAAAGAATCCAAAGCAGGCTCTGCACTGACAGGGCAAAGCCTAAGTCAACGTGGGACTCCAACCCACAAACCATGAGATCATGACCTGAGCTGAAGTCTGATGCTTGACTGACTGAGCCACGCAGGCGCCCTAACCATATGTTGATGCTTGAAATATCTATATAGTTTTTGTTAATGTATTTGTTTGTGTTTTTTTAATATTCACACATCACATATAAATACAAAACATAAGTGTCCTTATTTATATAATAGAATGAGCCTACGTAAATTTAGATTTCATATAAAAGAAGGCTTTTATAAATTGGTTCCTTTGTTTGGTTTCAAATAATTTCATATACAGAAAACAAGCAGCTTTATTGCAAACGCCACACATGAGAAAACCGAGTGCCACCAATAATGCCCTTTTCAGGCCCCTCAGCCCTAACGTCAATTGTCACACATAGCATCAAATGAGGGGAAAAAATTCAAACATTTTATCTAACCGTAGTTTTCCACTTGAAACCATCAAAATGGAGAAAATAGTTTTCCCTATCAAAATGAAAAAATTATTAGTGCTTAGGAAGAATAATTGAATTATCATTTCTTCTGAAGCTGACCTTATACTATTTAGGAGTAGTGTCTTAGCTTGCGGTTATACCTCTGATAGAATACTCAGTGAATGAATAAATGATTATTGGCCCCTGGTAATACACTCAAACTCTCAGTGCTTCCTTACATTTAAGGATAGCATCCAGGGGCCCTCTGTCATGTGCATGAACTACAAACCCATCTCTCTGCTCTCTAGCTTGAGAAAGCAAAGAGCTGATTAGTGAGCACCTAATCTGTACCATCTAGTCACCAAGTTACTAGTTATCGAGTGTTAGTAACTGTGACCTTTTATTTTGTGTATTTTTCATGAAAAAAGCAATCTTGTAAAGCAGAAGTTATGATTCATTTGCAGCACAAGAAATCCTGATGCTCAAGGGTATTGTATTACTTTCCCAGAGTCAAAGAGCCTGTAAGTCACAAGGCAAGGATTTAAGCCCAGCTCTCATACTGAAGAACCCACGTCTGTTTCCACTCCGTTAACATGTGCCCTCAGATACCGAACACTCTCACAGCTGAGAGCAAATATATGGGAAAGAATATATATACCCTTGTGCTCTTCCCTTGCATGTCTCTTTTCCCAAAGAATCATACTCCATAAGTCTTCTGTCTGGGAGATGGTATTTTTCTCTCCTTGGAATTTTCCTCCCTCCCAGTTTCTGGCCCCCTGAAGTCTCAGCATGAATGTACATCTTCGGAAAGGCCTTCTCGGACCCCCTAGTCTAAATTAGATTACCTCTCATATGCTTTCCCAAAATACCCTCTTCTTTTATTTTATAACCCTTTTCAAAATTTAATTATGTATTTATTTGAGGGCTTACTTGTTTAAAGTCTCTTTTCCCAGCTAGAATGCAATAGCCCCAGCCACGGGCTACAATCACGGTCGCTAACTTCTATTGCGTACCACTGGTGTGTCGGATCCATTCTGCACTCTCTCCCTTACCTACCTCTGGACAACCTATGAGGTAAGAGATACCCCTAGTTCAAAGGTGATTAAATGGAGACACAGAGACGCTAAGTAACTTTTCCATGTTAAAGAGCTAACAAGTGAAGGAGCCAGGTTCCAAATCCAGGAAATCTAAACCTCTGAGACTATGCTTTTAAACATAAATGAATGGGAATTTGATGCACAATGACACGGATGCAACTGGATTACCATATTTACTCCTGATGATTGAGTGGAGTGCTGGGAATCTGAGAGCAAGGGGTGTGCAGTAAGCAAAGATAAATGGCCATGACATTACAGGTGTTGCAGAGAGTGGGTGTTGATGGTCAAGAAAGTGGAATCATTATAAACGCTTCATTTGATTTAGAACCAGGACCCTTTCTCTGCATGGTGAGTTCGTGCATTGAAATGGGAAGCATTTGTGTGCCTTCAGTTTTATTCCAATTGCTACATGTGCTGAATTATAAACACTAGAAAACTCTAGTCTGTCTTACACTCTTTGGCTCTTCCCTCGGGTTAACTAAGAAAACAATCTCATGCAATTTGAATATCAGAAGTTTCCCCAAATTCTGCCTTTTGGCCCAAAATTATACTATCCCTAGATATATAAAGTAATTTTCCATAATATTAAGAATTATAAGAAACAAAGCTTCCTTTTCATTGAAAACTGCCCTTCTGTGACACTTCCATGGAAATGGTAAACAGCCATACCTTGTCATCCTTAAAATTCATCTTCACGTATTTGAGGCAAGGTATGTGTTCTCAGATTTTTTTCGTTCTGCTTTTTTAAGTTTATATGTTTATTTTGAGAGAGTGAGCATGAATGAGGGAGGGGCAGAGAGAGAGGGAGAGAGAGAATTCCAAGCCGGTTCTGCATCATCAGTGTATTCTGTATCATCAGTGTGAAGCCCAATGTGGAGCTCGATCTCGTGAACCATGAGATTATGGCCTGAGTCAAAATCAAGAGTTGGGGGGCAACTCAGTGGCTCAGTCAGTTAAGCGTCTGACTTTGGCTCAGGTCATGATCTCACAGTTCGTAGGTTTGAGCCCCACATCAGGTTCTGTGCTGACAGCCCAGAGCCTGGAGCCTGTTTCAGATTCTGTGTCTCCCTCTCTCTCTGCCCCTCCATCGATCGCACTCTCTCACTGTCTCAAAAATAAATAAACATTAAAAAAACTTTTTAAAAATCAAGAGATGGATGCTTAATCAACTGAGCCACCCAGTTTTCTGAACTTAAGAAATCCAAGCCCTCCCTTTCACCTTTCTTAATAATTCCTATTCCAATTTTATAATTCATTTCCTATCTTAATGTAGGCTTCAGATTTTTCGGATACCAATAACATATAGTTGCCACACTTACTCTATTTTAATGAAATAGTATCATACTTTCCTGATTATAGAAAACATAGAACTGCCAAATTTTATATTTTAAATTGTTACATAATTTAACATTAAGGATGCATTTTTCAGAAATAAATATCATTGCTTTTATTCAGAATGAATAGAAATATGTAATAATATGTCAAGTATCTAAAAGAGTTGCTGAATTTGGATATCTGAGCACAGCAAAAATGTGTTTTCTAGATGTTGATTTGTGTTCCTGTTTTGAAATAGGAATGGTTTCTCAATGTAAAGATGTTTAAGTTGATCATTTTTTTAGTCTTTTAGTGTTGCTATGTCGCCAAAATTCTGCATTTGATCATTTTGCAAGACAGTGATTCAGGAAAGTATCAAAGATGCAAAGAATTTAATTTTGTTATTTTGATAAATTGCAAGTTTAGTTGGCATATAAATCATGTAAATACAAACCTCACTCAGAAAATAATTTTAAAGTACCATAATTTTTATATGACCTTGAAGTTGCAGTAATCTATTGCATAACTTTTCAAGAGAAGTCACGTAGAGGAAACCTCATATTTTCTTAAATTTATTAGTGCTCCTTGGTGGTCTAAATGGTTTGGGGTTTTTTTTAAGGTTTCTTTTCAAAGCAATAATCTTACTTAATTGTTTACTGTTTGTTCTCATATAAGTCAATTTGAGTTCTTAGAATAACAATAGAAATATATAATGGCAAAGGGTGGTGAAACATAGCTCTGAAACTCAAGTATCCTGGTGTTATATTTCTATATAATGATGTGAAGATAATGTCTTTAGCTGCATGACCACCATATTAGCCACACATCATAAACAACAAATTTGATAAAAGCAAGAGGTCAAATTCATTAAAAACAATTTTGTACTCTCTGCTGTAGTTAAGCATTTATTTTCAATATTGTGATATTCTTCATTGAAAGGACACTGAATCTCCATTTTCTGACAGGAGAAAAAAGACTTTTCAAGCCAAAAAGATATAGATCAGATGAAACTCTCAAGCAAACGTGGCTTATATTTACAGGTTTAATGTTTAAAACAAAATAGTCAGACTTTATGCCTCAAAGATTTTAGTTTTCAGGATGATAAATGAAATCCTATTAGTCCACTTTATTGCATTAATTTTCTAATTAAAAATTTAATAATTCCATAAAAGTTGCTTTTATTCTTACAAACATTAGAATTATTAAATTTCATAAGACACTTATTAACAAAGTACAAAAAATTATTTTTCTTTATTATAGACCAAGTGATTCTAAGAAAGATATTTCCAAACTGCAAGACAATAATAGAAGGACACCTTTTTCCTACTTATTAAGTAAAATAAATTTGAGGAGTTTGTAGGAATTACTAACAAGGTTGCCCAATACTTATCAACTTAGTAATTTTTTTTAAATAATATACTTTAAGAATGATCCTATGGGGGCACCTGGATGGCTCAGCTGGTAAACATTGGACTTCAGTTCAGGTCATGATCTCACAGTTTTTGAGTTCGAGCTGCACATCAGGCTCTGTGCTGACAGCTTGGAGCCAGGAGCCTGCTTTGGATTCTGTGTCTCCCTTTCTTTCTTCCTTGCCCTGCTCACAATCTGCCTCTCTCTCTCTCTCAAAAATAAACATTAAAAAAAATTTTTTTAAATAATCCTATAAAGGAAATCCTTGAGAGAGTGAAAAATGGAAAAAATGAAACTCCTCAAATATAAATACTTCCTTTATTCTATAACATCACCTACTTTGGGGGGGATATGTATATTTTTGAAGGGATGTACATTGCCTCATACACTTTTTGAACAAGATCTTAAGTTCTTCCTTAGTTTACAATTAACATCCAAATTTCAATCTAAATTCAGTATCTTATATTCATATATATATTATATTATAAAATATTGCTCTAAGGTCATTTTCATAGTTGTTTGTCAATATCAAGAATGAATATTTTTTATCATAAATCTTGGAAGTGCATTTTTAGATGGAGTTTGTTTTTGGTAGAGAGGAAAGATCATTGTGATGTGTATTGGTATCATTAGAGAACATTCAAATGTTGGGGTTGATTTGTTTACTAAAGAAATTACTTTAGGGGTGCCTAGGTGACTCAGTCAATTGAGTGTCTAACTCTTGATTTTGGCTTAGGTCCTGATCTTAGGGTCGTGAGATCAAGTGCCCACACTGGGCTCCTGAGCTCCACACGGCACCTGCATGAGAGTACCTTTCCGTCTCTCTCTGCCCCTCCCCGGCTGGCGTGCCTGCGCACACAGGCACGCATTCTCTCTCTCTCAATTAAAAAAAAAGAAAAAAGAAAAGAAATTATGTTTAATTTTAGAGTATCTGAACACTATAATTTATCTTTTTAATTAAGAAAAAAATATTATTCCTGCAGTGGCCAAGTATGCATTTTTCAACTCTAAGATAAAGTCAGATTACCTCCAGTTTGCAGATCACTTATAAATAAGCCCATGGTAACAGATACTATCTAAGTCTTCTGGAGAGATGTGGAGTGATCTTTATCAAAGCTATGTAGTGAGCCTGGTGCTAAGTAGAGGCATAAACGTTCCTTTCCATGCCTGGGATTTTCTGAAGTCTGAAAGTTCTCTGAATGATACCCAGCAGGACAATACTTCCTGTACATAATTTAAATGTACTCCTCACCGGGTGAAAATGTAGACTATACATGCCATACTTCAAAATTACATCCCCTTACAAAATCTTCCTATTTTACAGGACAATTGATTTTGAGGATGGCTCTGACCTCTCTATTCTCTGTAATCACTATCTTTTATTCAGCTAACGTGTTGGAATGTACAAAGTGATTTCACATTCTTTAATTATCTGAGCAACCTTATGAGAGGGCAGAAAGACAATTTACTAAGAAGTTTTCCCTTGCTACATTAACTAACCAAGTAACCCTCTTGAAAGGATTCTTGAGTGTTCTGCTCTGGTTTTTGGTGGTATGTTAGTTTTTATGTATGTTTCATTTAAAAACCAGTACAAAATACCTCTTCCCTCATGTTTAAGCAATGATTTATGTAGTTATAAACCTCCATTCAACTCACAAAAATATTTGGTTGCTTCACATTGAAAGGGGAAGGTATATTAAAATTTTAAAGCAGGAGAAAAAAGAAAGGAGCACAACAGCAATGGAGAGAAAGAATAAAAGAGGTTTGAAGGAGAATAGAAATACTCTACACCGGCAGTCATGGGCTCACAAGACCTAACTGTGTTCATCTCGTCACATACGCATCAGTGACATCACGTTGTCAGTTTGAAATTGGCCATGGTGATAGCACATATACCATGGACATGGACATAAATCAGGACATATATTTCACAGATATATTTCACAGAAACACAGGACGTATGTTTCACAGAAAAACATATTTCACAGATAGTCAGTTTATCAGCCCATTGCCCTAAAACTTAAATTTACTTTTGTGTTAAAATAACCGAGATATAACCTTCATTTTATTCCCTCATAAAACTTTGGAAATTTAAATAAGGCTGTTTCAATAATGCTTCAAGCCATGAAGAGGAACCACAACCTATCCACTGTTTGTTCATTTTTTTCATTTAGGAGATAGTTGGTGAGGCAGTGTAACCTAATAGTTTACATTCTTTGTCCTTCAATCACAGACAATCTCTGCTTCGCCACTTCTCGTTGTGCATTTTGGACAAGTTACTCAAATCCTCTATGCCTCTGTGTCCTTCTCCAGAAAAATAAAGAAAATGATAAAATAGTATTAAACTCTAGAGTTCTTATGAAGTTTCAACAAGATAATGCTTGCAAATTGCTTAGCATGGTCTCTGACATATAACAAGAATTCAATTTGTGTTACCTTACATAACAAGGCTTCCACTGTAAATGAAAGCCTTTGTAAGACACTCAAAATTCCAAGATGAGATCCCTGCCTTCAAGAAGCTTGCAGTCTAGTGGAGAATTGTTCTAGTTCCTAATTTACATATCTGACATTTTGCTGTGTCTAGCATGGTAGTTACCCAGTATTTTATCTGTTTACAGTTCTGTCTAGAAATATGTACGTTTCCAAATCTAAGGGCTAACAATATTAAACTTCTAGACTGTAATACCAAAGTTTAGTATAGCTAAAAAAATTTTTTTAATTATCATTTGTATTCATTTTTAATTCCCATGAATATTACAGTTTTTGCCACACTCTTGTTAATTTATCTTCATGCAGACTAAACACACAGCATAAAAGCTGTGCTTTCTTGAAACGTTTACAACATCTCTATAAATTTTCCTTCTTCAAAAAAGCATTTAGGGCTAGGATTTTGTTTTTGAGATTTTATACTTTTGTAGTTTTGTTATTTGGTTATTATTTCAAATAGATGTTTCACACAGTTTAATTTTATTGAACCACTTCTTTTTCTTTTAGAGAGGATGTTTTGGAAAACTGAATTTTGAAATACCACTGATATTATTATCCTTTGACACATATTAAGACAAATGATCCCTAGCGTGCATGCCATTCCCTGGCATCATATCGGATTCCTTAGGGGGCAGCGTATATTACCAGTTCTACCACAGTTGACTACTGCCAGGACAAAGTAAAAGGTCCAAGTCAGTCCACTATCTAATACACCATACTGTATTAAATATCACAATTCAAATAGGTAAAAAGCTTAGGGGAAAATAGAAATATGAAATATCATTCCATCTGACAAATATAAAGCTTATATAAAATAAATCATGTACATCCATAATAAAATATTATGACCATAATAGTTTGTAAGTATACAGCTGAGTATGTTTATATGTTTTCCCCCCATAGGTGTGAGATATCAAAAGAATATTAGTATTTGGACTAAGAAGCAACTGGGGAGCTGGATTTCTAGAAAAGTACCATTTCTAGTATCTTTCCTCTGTGTAGGTCATAACTTAAACACAGCGTAACTGATTTATTTTGTTTATGTTTAAGAAGAGTGGGGAAGAGAATTGTTGAGGAAAGCTAGTGGTCTAGTGGTTTTCATCCAGAATAGCTTTCATTTGTACTTTTTTGGCCTGTTTTTGCATTTGCTTCAGAAGACAAAATGTACAATCCTAAATAGATTTAACATGCACCAATTGCTACATGCACAACAGAAATCATATACCTCAAGACAAACTTCTTAAAAACTCTGAATTGCTGGGTAATCTCCAGCAGCTCTCCAACTTCATTTGAAACAGGATGGACAGATTTCTTTGTCAAGAGAGTGTGGCAGAGATGGGCTTGGGTCCTATAAGCATTCAAAAATTGTATATAATTTCCTGGAGAACCAGAACAGTGAGTAAATTTGATTAAGCAGACATGGAGCCTTGAAGAGACAAGACAATGCCTTGAAGAGCATCAAGCTATCAGGAAACCAAGAGAATAATTGGAGTAAATTAAAGACATACCTAAACGAAAAGCCAAATCTGGAAAAAATAGAGGAAATTTTAAAGAAAAGGAGAAAACTAGTACTAAAAATGATAGGTCCTCAGTGTGTTCTGGTTAGTTTCACCCCCAGAGAATAATGAAAGTGAGGAAACTCAAAAGAGTGAATCATAAAATGACAAAAGATATATTATAAAAATGTTAATTTCCAAGTAAGATTTGCATGACTGGAAGACTACCAAATTTTTCCTGAGTACTCTTTAACCTCAAAATCTTCGATAGAGTTGATCATGATCTCCTTCTTCCTAGCAAGGAGGATGGGCTCAAGAACCTCCCAGATTTTTTCTGGAGTGTTTTCCGACACCAAATGAGAGAGGTTTTTTTTTCCTCATACCAACCAGTTGTCCAACACCAAATGTGTGTCCAAAAACTCACTTCAATTCTGATGCTAACTATCTGGAATTAACCCAGACACTACTGATTAAGGGCTTCGTCCTACAAGACTGCTTCCACTTCAGGTAGCAGTTGCAAATAGGGTGCCTAAGCTGCCCACATTTCTGCCCACCTGATGACAGATTCAGAGGTTCCCAGAAGCCTCTTCTCAGGCTTAATAGCTCACAGAACTAAAGAAGTTGCTTTCCTTACTATTGTTTGTTATAAAGTCTATAACTCAGGAGCAGCCAGATGGAAGATTCACAGGGCAGTGTATGGGGGAGGGAGATGTGAAGCTCCATGCCACCCTCCTGGCACCTTGATACACTGACCAACCCAGAGGCTATCTAAATCCTGTTGTTTAGAGGTTTTATGGAGAATTTATCACAGGTGACTGATCAAATCATTAGGTGTGATCGATTAGATCATGTGCACTGATGACTGAATTCAACTTCATTTCTCTTCCTTCCCTGGAGGTTGGAGGTTTGGGGACAGGGGTTTTGGTGGGGTCAGGCTGAACGTTCCAATCTGATAATCATGTTTTTGATTCCTCTGGCTACCAGTCCTCATCCTGAAGCTAAGAGTCCACCAAGAGTCCTTTCATTAGCATGACTCAAGTAAGGTTGACAGAGTTTATTGTGAATAACAAAAGATACCCCTTCCTACCCTTCCCATAAGATAACTCAGGATCCTCAGGGAATTGATTCCTCTTCTAAGACCAACTTAGACTTTTGGAACTACTGAAAAGCTTCTCATTTTTTCCAGGAGTTGTAAAGAAATTAACACTTTACAGTATGTTTCAAAACTTATGAACAAAATAAAATAATACAGTTTTAGTGAGCTCAGAATCCTCTAGTTAGTAGAAATGGTTTGTCTACATTTAATTTTTACCTTCTTGCATCCTGTGATTAACACAAGCAGGTTTGCTCCTGGCTGAGTTCATACATGCCCACATGTTACTAGATGATCTTCCTCTTCTCCTCTTCCTCCTCAACTCTGAAAGGTGCTCCCACTTAATTTTGATGGGTGTTGGTTCCTGTTTCATGACTAACAGCTAAGAGAGAATGCTTGCTGTGACAAAACTTTCCTTTAGTTTCTCTCTGTGAACTTGTGGATGAACTTCACTTGTCTTCTCATTCAGAATGCTCCCAGTAGGGCATGGCTAAAATGGCTCACGTCATAAGTACTTTGGACTCTTTTTTAAAAACAGATTAAAATATTCATGTAGTAGGCAGAATAATGCCCCTCCTCAAAAGTTGTCCTCATTCTAATCCCTAGAATATGTTAATTTACATGGCAAAAGGGAATTAAGGTTGCAATGGAATTGAATCGAAAGGCACATAGAGAGATTATCCTGGATTATCTGGGTGGGCTCAATGTCATCACAAATTCTTAAAAGTGTAGGAGGAGTAGAGGATGTCTGAGTGGTGCCATATGAGAAAGATACATCCCTGTTACTGGTTTTGAAGATGGAGGAAGGACTCAAAACCAAGAATGCCAGTTGACTTCTAGAAGCTGGAAAGGAAAAGGAAATGTAGTATCCCTTAGAGGCTCCAGAAAGAAACACAGGCCTACAGACATATTTATTTTAGCCCAGTGAGACCCATGTTGGATTTTAAGATCATAGATTTGTATTATTTCAAGCCACTAAGTTAGTGGTAATTGTTTTTACAGCAGCAATGAAAAGTGAATTCAAATACAAGGAGTATTGTGTTTGAATGAACAATTCTCAAACCTATTTCTCATTTCTCAACTGCGAAAGGTTCTAGTTTAAGAGAAGCAGAGGTTTGCCCGAGGAGGGACCCATGTTGGTTTCCAAATTCTCCTTTCTTGGTGTGTGTCAACAAAATGTAGACATGTGAGTAACAATCGAAAAGGGAGATGGGATCACCAGCCTTATAACAAAAGTATATATTTTATAGAGAATTAAAAATACCATCAGTCCATCCCTATGTTGATTCTCAGAAACTCCTTCATTATTAAGAAAACAGCAGTTCTATCAGAGGTCTTCATTCATACCTGTGTCATGTGCATAAAATAAATTGGCAGATGGTCTTAATGTTTGCAGACACTCTGCCTAATATTCTTCAGGTAATTTAGATTTCATAAAACCAAGCTTTTTTTGTTTTCTTTCCAAGTTTTATTTTTTTTCCTTTCATTAATTTTTATTTTTTTTTACTTTATAAAGTTTCATATTTTTTT
>NC_043700.1:77440717-77501839 GCF_006229205.1 Suricata suricatta | reverse complement strand
TGTCGTACTTGTTTTCCTTGTTGGGGTGTTTGCTTATTTAATGCATTCCGTCAAGGACAGAAATTACATGCTGTCTTTTTTTTCCCCATAGGAAGTGTGTCTTGGGTTTTCCCCTTATTATTTTCTTTACTTTTTTTTTTCTTTTTTCCTCTTCTTTTTTTGGTGGTGGGGGTGGTTATGTTTAAATGAAGTTGCTTTTACAACACCAAAGACTTAATCATCCATTTCCTACATAAAAAGTAGCTACTTTTTTGCATGGACCTCTTTCCAAGTTTTAGAGTGGAGAAACCTCAGGTGCTAATATACTAACTAGCCTGTGTGTCTAAAGTTGCCCAGAATATGTATTTATTCCCTTTAATACTTGTTTTTGGGGCCATGCACATTTCTAATAGTGTGGCAGTGTTTAACTCTCTCCTTTGCACCCAAATATCAGCACCACAAAGAAGTGTGGTGGGAATGAAGCAGCTAAAAACTTACTTTGTTATCTGACCTTGTTATCACCTCTCATGTTTCCTGTAAGCTTCAAAAGGACAGAGATTTGTTCTTATTGATTGTCTAGTCTTATCCCTAGTGCCAAGTACAATGGCTAACACATAGTAGGTATTCAATAAATAGTTATTGAATGAATGTTAAATACAAGCTTTTTTTTTACAAAGACTATTTATAGTAAGGCACATCTTGAACTTAACACTGCATTATTTAGTTTAATTTACATTTCATTGCTTTCTCAATACCATAGGGCCATTCTGTAGACTACCCAACTTGAAGCTAGCCACTTGCTGAAGGGTCACTAAGAAAAACTATGCAGAAATGAGAAATGGTGCTTCTAGTTCAGTGCTGCTCAGTCTTGTTTCCAAAAGTATATAACCCTAAAAAAGGTTAAAGCAAATTTTAAAGATAGAAATCAGAAAAGATTAACTTTAACCACATTGAAAGTAGGAAGGGAATGTTTTTCTGAAAAATCAGAGAGACTAGGCCCACAGTTTCTCTTAAAAAGGAAAAAAGCGGTACCTGTGTGGTTCAGTAGGTTAAGCATCTGACTTTGACTCAAGTTATGATCTTGTGGTTTGTGAATTCGAGCCCCACATTGGGTTTCACACTAACAGTGCTTGGGATTCTATGTCTCTCACTCTCTGCCCCTCCCCTACTCTCTCTCAAAATAAACCTTTTCTAAAAAAGAAAAGAAAAAATACTTTTTATTCTAATCATTTTATCATTACTTCTCTTCTAATAGATACTTCCCTTTTCCTTAAAGAAAAGGAATATTCTTAGTCAATTGGTTAGAACTTGGATGTGTTCGTCAGGGAAGAGTGTCCCCAAACTATAGGACTAGATCTGATCTTGTACTTACATTAAAGTCATCAATACTCTCTGTTTGGAATTTTTGTCTCTTTTCTGTTGACCCTGTGAAACTGCTCCTGAAAGCTGACTGGTAACTACAATGGCAGTTAACTACTTATTTAAAGTGTCTAGAAGGGTTTTATGATTTATTCTGAAACATGGGTCAAGCTCAAGGTTTTAAAGTATACAAGGACATCATTTTCAAATCATTCAACTACTTGTGCTTGGTTGCGGGGCTGCCCCCAAAGTTGATGCAGTTTGAATAAAGGGGAAGGAGGTTCCCATGGTAGCCTATGATGCTTGGTGAAAAGTTTCAGACAGTTAACTTTAACAACAACAACAAAAAAAGCATTACACAAACATAGGGAATACTAAGTGTTCTTTGTAAATTCCTTGTTGCCCATTTCTAGCAGTGATGTACATTCCTGGAAATGCAATGCGCATATAAAGCATTCAGTATTAATTATGAAGTACAAAGTATAATGTGAATGTTTTGATAAATCGTTGCTTTTCACATGAGTGAGGATAAGCATTTTGGACCTTGGTTAATGTTGTCAACAGTATAAGGTTAGAAGTCAATGTGCTTTTGAAAGGAACGGCTCCCTGGACCATGACTCTTCCATTTGCCAGTCTATTAATTGTTTTTCTCCCTATTTAGCCAGCTTGGCTGAACTAATCACTAGAGTTTCATTCTCCCCAGATGCTCACTAGAAACAACTTGATAACTTGACATTTCTGGAAGGAGTGCATGATCCTTAATTCCATGCAGCGACACATAATTGAGAGGGGAAGAACGGAAAAAGTATGAAGAGAGTCAGTAACACACATGTAAGGCCTTTCTCTGGAGCCTGGAGAGCTGCTCTGCTGGCCTGCCCTGCCTCCAGGTGCCAGCGCTCAGGAGCTCAGGCTGAGCAGTTTCCTGGTGAAGACTGTCGCTGAAGCCTCCCGTGTCCGGTGGTGTTTCTAGCATTGTGGCCTCTAGTAGACCCTGCTTCAAATTTAAACCTTTCATGCCCAATCAACATATTTCTCCATACAGATCTTGAAAAATGACCCAGACCTCAAAGATAGGTTTGCCCTTGTGAGGTAAGTCATGATTTGTCAGTAACATACTTTAAACAGGGAACATAACTCTGGAGGCCAGTTCAAGTTAAAGGTTGGCCTATCGATACTTTAATCCCCTGACAGTGGTGGTATATCCTTCCCTCCCAACCTCTGAACATTTACGAGTCACATTATACTACATAGTTTACAAAGCTAATTTTGAGAGAAACTCTAGCATATTTACATAATACATTAAATTTTTTAACAGTAAGGAAAGTGAGTATTTCTCTGAAATAAGTGAAGAGTAATTAGTCATGTTTAAGAGCCAACCAGATCACTACCTGGAAGTTGACTTTAAAAATATGAAATCAGGAGTGCCTGGGTGATTCAGACAGTTAGGTGTCAGACTTCAGCTCAGGTCATGACCTCGTGGTCTGTGAGTTCGAGCCTGGCATCAGGCTCTGTCCTCAGAGCTTGGAGCCCGCTTCAGATCCTATGTCTCCCACTCTCTCTGCCTCTCCCCCACTTGTGCTCCATCTCTCTCTCTCTCTCTCTCTCTCTCTCTCAAAAATAAAACATTTAAAAAAATAAAAAAATAAAAAATATGGAATAATATGTAATATAATTAAATAATGTAAATTCTATATCCTAAAAAATTCAGAATTACTGACATTTTAAAATTGTTTTTTAAACTTATTTTCTTGTAATTTAAATGTCTCATTCCATTCCTATATTTGGCACCTTAATAAATGCCAGTGATTTCATTTATGTGATATAATACAATTCATTTATATGACAGGTGAATCTCTAAAGTGAACAATTCTCTTCTGTCACTTGTGGATTTATTTAAATCTCTTTCTCCATCTCTTATAGTGCAGGAATTCCTAATTCCTGAAAAGCAGTTAGTACAGTTTTAAGCCATGCTGCTCTCCAACTCAAATTGTATCCCAGATGATTTGATTAAAAACTACAAAAGCACTGCTTTCAGGAAAAGCTCCTTATAGTGGGACACAGATATTTGTGAAGTGGGCATAAAGTACTTACGCTGCACTGCAGCTTTAAAGTGAAATACATTTGGAAGAGGAATTAATCACAAACTAAATCCCACCCCTCAGCTTTCTTAGACATCCGCCAAAGAGGTTTAAATGTGCTTTTTTACAACCAATTCTTAGTCATGCATCCCAGATTTCAACATCATGAGAAGGTACTTTTTAAATGAAGTCATTAAAAAAAGCAACATCAAATCAATACTAACCAGTATAAGAAAAAAAATCACTGTAAGATCATCTGAAAAATAGAGGCTCATTTTCCTTAATCATAGTCATTAGATCCATCCCCTTCAATGAGATTGTTTTGATTTAAATTAATATTAAGCATATTGTGACATACAAATGAAGAGGTTGCCTTTTTTGACATTTCAATTATGCTTTGGTGGTTCTGGAATATTTGCAACCACTTTATTATTTAAAAGTGGGAATGTTTTCACTTGGGATGGCATCTCTCTGAATTCAGTTTTTCTCTAATCCAAGAGATGAGTCAAACAATGTTTATTAAAAGTGACTTTTTATACCTACAATTTAAAAAAAATTAATGTTTATTTATTTTTGAGAGAGAGAGAAAGAGAGAGAGTGAGTGGGGCAGGGGCAGAGAAAGAGACACAAAATCCAAAGCAAGCTCCAGGCTCTAAGCTATCAGCACAGAGCCCGAATGCCGGGCTCAGACTCACAAGCCACGAGATCATGCCTTGAGCCAAAGTCCGATGCTCAACCGACCGAGCCACCCAGGCGCCCCTATGCCAACAACTTTAAATTCCTCAGTCCATATAGAATCCAAACCACACACAGCTCTGTGCTTTCATAGTAACACATGCTCTTCTGGGGGAGAAAAGCAAAAGAGTGCTTCCACTACCAAGCACAACCTTGTGAAGAAGTCATAGTGTTCAAGACTGCTTCCCTCCTGTAAGACTTCCAAGGGGTGACTTCTAGTTTGCCTCAGGAGACGTGATGGGTGATGAAGTAAAGTCTCTGACCTAGATAATTTCAGATACTATAATTTCATTATAGAAATTCCAGGACTACGTATGGGATAAAGCAAATGCTAAGACCATATTGAGTTTCATCAAGCTGAATTAGCAGAAAATAAAGATAAAATGCCTTTCTATTTAAGAACATGATGATGTTTTAATTGTTACAGCATTTGGCATGCCTAATGTATACAATCCTTGACATCCATGTAATAACAAAGAACGTTGTTTGGGATCTTTCTTCTATTTCCTCGTGTCCCCTTTCCTCTCTAGTATTTCCCCCACTCCCGTCCCAGCCCTGGTGTTTAGCTCTCCTCCCATTTCTACGCCTTTCTATAAAGAAAAACTCGACACTGTGAAGGGGTACGTGTAAAAATACCTCATTCCTATGTAGATAGGCCAAGGCTGCTTATTACCTAGTTATGATGAACAGACCACCATCGTTGTGACAAGTGATGTAGATGCCTCCAGGGTAAAACAAAGGTTTACATATTACACAAGCAATTTAACTGTTTTCTAAACATATTGCCAAGACAGTGGGAGTTGGCAACCCACACTGTGTTTTAGGTTTGGGAGACTTGGATTAGAAGTGACTGCTGATTATGAGCCTTTTCTTTTTCTTTTCTTTTTTTTTTTTCTTTTTTTTTTTTTTTTTTTTTTTTTTTTTTTTTTTTGTCTTCTTTGAGCTACCAGCAACCTAGTAACCCAGGAAAGAATTCTTCACAGTACTTAAACTTGTCCTCCTAGCTTCCCAAGATTGCATACACAAATCACTGGACAAAAGTGGCGTAAGGGCCTTGTGCATAGATAACTACACAAGACAACTGTCTTAAGAGTTCCGCAGAGTGAAATGTTTTATAATCCTTTTTTGTGCAGTGGGCAAGGAAGGAAAGAAAAGAGTTTGGGCAAAGATTATCCAGAAGGAAAGAAAGAGACTCTTCTGGGGTTCCAGTTGAAACACAATAAAGAACATAATTAACTTCACAATTCTTTGTGTTTTTCATTTGACTGCAGGGAGGAGATGAAAGAGGTCTGCTAAGCCTTGCATTCCATCCCAATTACAAGAAAAATGGAAAGCTGTATGTGTCTTATACCACCAACCAAGAACGGTGGGCTATCGGGCCTCATGACCACATTCTCCGAGTTGTGGAATACACAGTATCCAGGTATCACTCACTAAACCGCATTGCGGCATAAATATTTTTCAATCTTCTCATTATCTCTTCCTAATTATTTTAGGAGCTAAGGTGACCATAATTAAACCACAATCTCCACCTTGCTGAAAACCCCCTATGTGTCCTTAAGGAGTATTGAGGAAAATGATAGCGTTGGCACTTTTCCTCCATTTTCTTTCAGCTTAAATATTACTTCTGAAACTTGGAAAATAATGTAATTTTTCAGTCATGCTTATTAGTTCCACTTCAAATGTGTTTCCTTATTTACATACCAAGTGTTTGTTTCCCTGTGTACCATTTACTTTCTTGTGGGTTCACCTTACACTTTTAACAATCATGGTATTGTTTCACCCCTCAATGTAGAAAAAATCCCCATCAAGTTGATTTGAGAACAGCCAGAGTATTTCTTGAAGTTGCAGAACTCCACAGAAAGCATCTAGGAGGGCAGCTGCTCTTTGGCCCTGAGGGCTTTTTGTACATCATTCTCGGTGATGGCATGATCACACTGGATGACATGGAAGAAATGGATGGGTTAAGGTAAAAAAAGAAAAAATAAAACAAAAAACTTACCCTTCATGTTCAGTCTTAAGTGCCAGTGGGTGGGGTGGGGGGTCAGAGTAGGGAGTTAAGAGCTGTCTTTGGGAAAAAAAAAAACAAACTGTCTTTGAATTATGTTGCCTTGGTTAAACATTTAACTTTTATTATGGGTGTCTTCATTTATAAAATGAAGAAAAATTTAGTAATACGCTGATGATATTTTTGGAAGTCACTATACCCAGACGTTCTAGAATGAGTCAGTGCTGCGTGGTTTGCGCCATACATAGGCTGAATGCTCAAGGTCCAGTGGAGCTTTCGGGGGCTCAGAAAACCCAGGGATTGGGGAAAGATAAGGACCAGGTGCAAAACTTAGCACGCTACTGAGCAGAGTCGCGATGCTGCCCCTTGAGTAAAACCAAACCGCCCCGGTTTCATTTCCCACGATATGGAATTCGTAACTCTAATAATTTTGTCTCAAATTGGGGAATGATTCTTCTGACTATCTAGCAACCTTCCCACATTTAGTTTAGGTGAAATACGTAACAAATGCAGAAAACACTGACCCTCGTCGTCCAATTCCTCAGTGACTTCACAGGGTCGGTGCTCCGGCTGGACGTGGACACAGATATGTGCAACGTGCCTTACTCCATACCCAGGAGTAACCCACACTTCAACAGCACCAACCAGCCCCCGGAAGTGTTTGCGCACGGCCTGCACGATCCAGGCAGGTGAGAACACGACCTACCCCCTACCTGCGGCAGAGTCGCGCCCAGCCGGGATTCAGAGACCTCTGTCCAGGCACAGAGCAGCCACGGGTGCTGTCCAAGGTTGCTCATCATCCTAGCACTCTTCTATAAATGTGTGAAGCAGATTGAGACGGCAGATTAGACATATGGAACAGAACAAATTCATGGAGAAAAAGTGCCTTAAAGTTCTAGAGTGTTATTATTAAGCACTGTTGGACTCGTGTAATGATTAAGACTTCAGTTGTTCAGCTTTAGATCATAAACTTTTTAATTTTTCTCCTTAAACCCTTCTAAATTAACATTTCCATACACATCTAATGGGGTTGGTAATAGGTTGAGAGGATGCCATTAAGAAGAATGCAAATCTAGAAGAAAAAAAAAAAGCACAAAGTAGAGTGCCTGACACACCTAATAGGTTTTAAATAAATTGTGCTTCTTATTACAGCTTCACTTACATATGATGATGCAGTATCACTTTGTAAGGAGTTGAGCTCAATGTTAACATTTTTTCACCTGAAAAAAATTATAAATACTAAAGGAATTTCAAACTGACTGTTTACTACAATGAACTGTAGCAGAGATGTATGTAGAGTGAGAAATTTGAAGTACACTTAAAAAATGTTCTGAAGTATAATATAGCAATTCTGTGATGAAAGCTTCATCCAATCTGTGGTCTCTTATTCATACTATGGGTTATTTGGTCACATTCATTCATTTACTAGCTAAGTTATTATTGCCATTTAATGTTTATTGAGTGTTCACTATGTGCAAGGTGAGTATTTCTCGAACTTTTTATTTTTATAATCCCTCATGCCCTTCATCTCCCCTCCATCAAAGTCCAAGTCTACAGTTCATTTCCTTTTTGGCATCTCAGCAGATCTTAAAATCTGTGCGACAGGGAGTACTTACGGTGGGTTCAGGATGTGGAGGAAACTGTCACATTCCATTCCTATAGCTCAGAACTCACAGATACCACCGCCAAGCAGCACTTCAAAGTCGAGCAGCCTGAGTCACCATTGTCCCGCTGGAGCTCTCCTGCAACCTTCCCAGGGGTCCTGGACCCTCAGTGCAAAAACACAGGATGAGGCAGTTTACAGACCATGCATATGGCAGGCTGCCTGTGCCATGGAGTCTTAACCTCCACTGGCAGGGGAGGGCGCCTCCCTCCAAGAGGGTTCCAAGCAGAGAGAGATTTAATAAAGCAGAAAGGAAAGTAAAACAATTATTGGCTAAAAGTAAAGCTGACTTGTATTAAGCACCTTGGGCAGAGTGCTGAACTCAGTAGCTTGCACACATTATCTCCTTTATGCCTCTCAGCAGTACTTTGAGGTAGCTGACATCAGGTATCACCCTTTTTCCTGTTTTTTTAAGACTTCGATTTTAAAGACAGCAACATTGGGCAGAAGGTACGGAGATTTCCCAAGTGCCCCCTGCCCTCATTCATGCCTAACCTCCCGGTTAGCAGCATCTCCCACCAGAGTATTCCATTTGTTACAATGGATGAACCTACATGGACATGTCATTATCTCCCAAAGCCCAAAGTTTACATTAGGGTTCACTGGGGGTTGTACGCTCTGTGGATTTGGACAGATGTGTAAGGACCAGTACCCTCGTGTACCCACCTCTTTTTTTCCGTAAGAAACTAAAGGTTAGGAAGGCCAAGTGGTTCTCAGTGGACATAGTAATTCAGCCAGAGCGAGACCTGATGGCATCCAACACCTCCACCTTTGGGAGATCTGGCCTTTTCTTCCAGATTTGCTCTTTTCTTGATAGAAAGTGATCAAACCTTTTGTCATAGTTTCTCTATCTTTAGAAGAAAGGCAATATGAGGAAAATTTCTCCCTATCCATGGATTTAGTTCCACCTTAAGTCACATCGCGTATGTGTCATGTTCCCTGCCAGGCATTGTACTCTGTGAATCATTGAATTAAAGAGGACAATACAGGGACTGTTGCCACAGAACAACTAACTCATCTTTGGCAGGTCAGGCTTAGAGTTTCCCTATTATGAATGGGACCATTCGGATGCAACAGTTTTTATTTTGTAGTTGTTGTTAGTATTGTTGTTGGGATGATTGCTGTATGTGACTCTTAATGTGTCTTAAGTCCCAGAACCTACTCCTGGGGTTGTTTTGTTTTCTAGTTTATTTTGAAGCCCCAAAGGTTTGGTTTGGTTGTTTAGCCATTAATGTATTTTGTTGACCCCAATGGGATGATTTTGCCCCCAGAGGATATCTGGCAATGTCTAGAAACATTTTTGGTTTTCACAACTCTGAAGGAGGGGTTCATGCTACCGACATGCTGCTAAACATCCTACATGCTCAAGACAGAGCCTCTTCCTTCCAGTTTCCTGCTAAAAGAATTATCTGGCTCAAAATGTCAAGAATGTCAAAGTTGAGAAACCTGAAAACAAAGCAACACTGTTTTCCACATTTGTGAAAACTTCAGAAATAATTACATTATACAGCTTCATTCTTCCAGCAACCTAAACTCCACATGCCCAGTCCCCCATTGACTTAAACTTTCAACAAATATTGAGCCCCTATGACATTACTGGGTTTGAATTAGATAACAGAAACACAGTGATAAAGAAGTTGGAAGGGGTCCTTGTGCTCATGGAGTTAACAGTTGGTGGCTTAAATCATAGAAACTTTCTAATCCCAGATGGGGGTAACGTGAAGACAGAGTCACACATTAAAAGACTTCAGTGGTTGTGGGGACCAGTTTTATTTTATTCCCTACATTGTAGTGCACTCTTTCTTTTATTAGAGCAACTTGAGCTTTAGAATATAAACGTTCCAGGTAAAAACGCAAAACAAATACCAAAACAAATTCTGTTGTGTGTGTTGCAGATGTGAGTTGCTGCCGCTGGTTTGCGTACCTTCCCAGTGTATTTTTTATGCGATAGTCCTTAATAACAACACCAACAGATGTTTCAAGTCAGTGTGCATGTTCATACTCGAGAGAGATACCACGAGAAATTAGGAAATATTCCCCAGAGATCCTTTAGCTTCAACAGAGTGAACAAATTAAGTTGGGATGTTTCTGCTGAGGATCCAAAGGAAATAGCCCACAGGGTCCTTGCCAGCCCACAAAGGGGTTCCTAGGTCAGGAATCTGCTGTCTCAGGTTAGAAAATAGCCTGGTAGGAATTCACGGATGTCTCCCTTTTGTTATGCAGATGTGCTGTGGATCGACATCCCACTGATATAAACATCAATTTAACAATACTTTGTTCAGACTCCAATGGAAAGAACAGATCTTCAGCCAGAATCCTACAGATAATGAAGGGGAAAGATTATGGTAAGTAGGGCATAATTTGTTGATTTGGCATTCGTTTTGGCTTTGTTTTATTTTAGCATACTAATTGAAGAGAAAAGGATTTCTACAAAAGGAGCATTCGGGAAAGCATAAAAACCCTGACCTAACAGTGGTAAGCGAGGAAATTGCACACGTTTTTAAAGGTCCAGTGACTCTTACAAGCAAGGAGTTCCATTTGGGTAATTAATTACCTTTCCCATGGATTAAACTGTGCTCTGTAGGTCCAAAAAATTTAATGTCCCTTCAAAAATTAGCTGTTTATATTTTGCTTATCTGATAGTCAAGATTAGTAACCTCTATTTATTTAATATATAAGGCAGAACCTGTCTTAACATTTCACATCCAGTGGGAAAAAAACAAGTTAAAGGTAAGAAATTCCTCAATACCCAATATGCCAGTCTCAGCAATTAGAAAAATTGTGTGTCTCAAATAGTAATGTAATTTCTTTAAGGTACTTATTATAGAGAAAACAAAGTAACAGTCTTGTGAAAGCTTGTTATCTACCCAAGTCATGAAAATGGGATGTTTAGACATTACTTTTACTAACATGATTACTAGAGTGTTTTATATATATGTTTATTTATTTATATATACACAAAATATATTTATATTTATATACATATAAATAAATATATACACAAAATAAAGTCAGATAATAATGAAGTCCAAAAACTGAATATTTTTCAGTGTTTTAGTATTTACTCCTTTTGGAGGAAGCAATATATCAAAATTATTATGATTCAGTGAACACACTAGATTAAGATTATTAAATTGATTGCTTCTTCTATTTACTCATTCAATACAGATATTTATTTAGCACCAGGAATGAAGCAGCTGTGTTAGTTCATGTGGTATTCAGTTATTTTACTTTATTTTTTTTCAGGTATTTGTGTTGTGCACACACATGTCTTATAAAAGCCAAACCAAAGAATAATGTGGTTTGGAAAAAAAAATCTCATGAGTCACTAGTTTGATGGAAATTTGGCTATATTTGTAGATTAAACTAAATTCTCCAATCACATTAATTGGGGTTCAGCTGAAACTGGCTACAATATTGATAGCCTTCTATGTATGTTTTCGAAACAGCCACAGAATCCTATCACAACATATACATATATCAAATCGCCACAATGTACACTTTGAATATTTTAGAATTTTAGTTATTTTTCCTCAATAAAGCAGAAAACAAAGATGAAAACAAAATAACCATGTGTCAGTACTGACTGCGTGCCAGCCCCTGTAGTCACAATATAAACTTGATTCATTTCATTCACGGAACAACTCTCTGTGATAGACACTGTTATTGGCCACATTGTGCAGATGGGGAAACTGAGACACACAGAGGTTAATTCTCATACAACATAGAATGGCAGCGCCTGGATTTAAACCCACGCTGGCTGACTGACTCCAGAGTTCATGACCTTGAAGTTATGCTACCTTGCAGTGTACTAGTTAAAACTTAATCTTTTCCTACTTTTTCTAATATATTCACCCTAATTACATGGGAAGGGACAATTAGTTTAAAATTACTGTCTCTCCACAAGAGCTTTTGCCTAAAATACTGCATGTTGATAGTGACTTATTTGACATTAAGCACTTAATAAGCAATTTTCAGATTAATTTGCAACTGGCTTTAGATCTTTTCCATTGCAATTAGTGTACGTGTATTCAAGGATATAATGACATGCATGGAAAGACGGAGATATGTGCCTTATACACTTGTAATTTTAAAAAGCATGGCTGCAATCCATGCAGCTCTGTAAACAAAACTCTTGAAATAGTTTAAATGAAGACATTACTTGATGACAATGTTTTTAAATATATAAATTGTGGTTTTAAGGACCTTTTATATTTCCATATACTTTTATTTCCATCAAAAAATGAACTCTCAAACATTTTCTATAACTTGATAGAGGTCTGGCTTAATTGACTAAATATATGCAGAGGCATTTCTACAGAAATCATTCAGTACAAAAAATTATAATTGTTTAACAGTATTTGGTTCTTAAGTAAGCAACCATGATTTCCAAACTATCCAGATCCTAATGTCACTGAAAATTTGGTTTGTGTGGCAGTTATAACAACAAGCATTCACAGAGCATTCCATTTCAGTCAGATGTGCACGGAGGCTCTTTATATTTGATATTATTTAAGCAGCGGGAATTATTTTTACTAACTCTCCATAACAAGGATTCAGCTTGTGTATTGTGGAGCACGCTTCAAATGTAAAGTAAATTATCCCAATAATATTACTTGGCCTACATTACTTTTATTTCATAAAAATATGTTTTCTTTGATCTAATGTTGTGTTTATTTCTTTCCAGAAAGTGAGCCATCGCTTTTAGAATTCAAGCCGTTCAGTAATGGTCCTTTGGTGGGTGGATTTGTTTACCGCGGCTGCCAGTCGGAAAGACTGTATGGAAGCTATGTGTTTGGAGATCGTAATGGGTAGGTTTCCTGGTACCATAATGTCATGTATCAAATGACATATCCATTCATTAGTGGGCAGACTGCCATAAAATATTGTCTCCCTTTGGGGGTCAGGTCAGGTACACACATAAAGATTATTATTTTCTTTTAGTTCATTATCTATGGTGGTTTTATTGAAGAACTTCCTACAAGATGCTTTTTCAACAAATTTGATTAAATTCAAAATATAATTTTAAGAGCAGAGAAGTCTTCAGATGGACTTTTTATATGGTATAGGCTTTTCCCTTCATTCTTAACATAAATTTGCCATGATAATGAGTAACTTGAAAACTATTGTTGTACATGAGCTGTACAAATATTTTCCAAATTATCTGGAAACTAGAAGGCTAAGAATTTTTGTTTTTTGCCAGACATTTTAGGACTTTTAACAATAGAACTCAATTTGTCTTTTTTGATAAGAATACTACAAAATTACATTTTAGCCTGGTTTTTAGAGGTCGCATTGTGGATAATTCGAAGGAACTCTGATGAAACCCACATTAAGAGTCTTGTTTCCCAAGTCACTGGCACTCAGGCATACGGCAGAGTTGATATGCTTGGTCACTGCAAGGAACTAGGAAAGTGTACTGACCCCATGATCTTCCCCCTGTCCCTCTCTCTGCTTAATAGCACAGCATGGAGGCTAGTCCTGGAGAGGAAGTATCATTCTCTGGATGAAGGGGAGGGCTTTTCTCTTACTCAGGTACTTTTAGTGACCCCTCCAAACAAAATATTATCTTTAAGTACTTTCTTCCCACATGAGAATTTCAGAGTATTTGCACACTTTATGGGCTACATTACTTTTCCTTTTAGAAGCCAGGTTTATGGCACAACAATTATTTATTGTGAGCTTTATTCAAAGCATTTTTATTGGTTTTTTTTTTAAGGCAACACATAGTTTCATTGTAAGTTTACGGTATGTTTTTGTTGCAGGAATTTCTTAACCCTCCAGCAAAGTCCGGTGAGCAAGCAATGGCAAGAAAAACCACTCTGTCTCGGCAACAGTGGTTCCTGTAGAGGTTACTTTTCAGGTCACATCTTGGGATTTGGAGAAGATGAATTAGGTACTGTTCAGACTATTTCTATTAAGTTCCATTCTCACTCCCTTGCCCAAGAGGCTTTGTTTTAATAAGAATAACCGTCTCGTCCTCCCGTCCTCTATTTGCTGGCAGTGGTAACCTGCAGCAAAGATGACCTGCTGTGGGATTAAAGATGGCCCAGTCACGTGTTCTCTCCCAGTGATCCTTCCCTGGGCGTCTTTCAGTCTTATTCCCACTCCAGAAATATAAAAGTAACAAAGCAGGAAAATGGAAGGCAAGAACAAAAGAGAATTTTTGAGTCCTAATGAAAGAAAATCTTAAATATCTACTTAGAATTTAGGTAAAGCTGTGCCTTTTATTTTCTATCCTCTATCTGAAAGCCTTTCCATGTCTCTTGGAACAAATTTTTTAAAAATTGCTGCGATTTGAGTCTCGCCTTATCCTTTATTTCTGATTTTTTTGGTCCATTGGGGCATTCAATTTGTGTAAGATACGCTGAATTTGTAGATCTGCTTTCCAACAGAATAAAAATTATCTTCTGAATGATAATCTGTGGGATAACATACAATATATTTGTCCATATATTATCATAATGTACACAACTTACAAGGAAAATGAAGTTGAAATTGGAAAACAATCAAAGAGAAAAAAATGCTACTTATTTTATATTATAGAGATAAACACAGCTCTCATAATGACACTGTTTAAAGATCAGCACCCAAATGAACCATGGCTATTATGCTCCCTTAGGCTCAGAGATGAATTTTGGGTGTTAAGAAAGAAGAGTTGTATTTCCCATCTGAAACCAAATATTTTCACTAGAAGTCCAGCTTTGGTTTTACACCAAACAGGGAATTCATCAGTAAATAGTTTTATGCCAGTCCCTTAGTTTAACAAGGGACTTAACATTGATTTCAGAGCCACAGGACTATAATGATTTAAAGAAGAGAGGTCCAATCTGTTCTTTTCTTGTCCCAACATTGAAAACATTCACAATTAATTTTCCCTTGGTATCTCCTAGCCCGCTCAAAAAAAACCAAAGAGATACTCTTTTTCACTGAAATCCTCTGTAATTAATTTTGATTTCATTAGCAAACCCTGGTTTTAAAATATAAATGAGGATTAAATTGTTTGTGGCAGAGTTAGAAATGAGTATTTAGATGTTGTAACTGAATCAGTCTGAGTTCCCCAGACCTTGCTGCAAATGACTCCCCATCAATTATGTTAGTGTCACCACCATTGGTTAAAATATCCAAACATCTATCTGCACTAAAAACTGAGTTGGGAGCAGACCTAACAAATAAAGCATATACAATCTTCATTGTCTAAAAGCTACAGCATCGTGTATACCCTATAGTTAAAATTAAACCTGCTTTCACTGAATTATGCCTTAAGGTAATACTCTTTGGCTTTAATTAAGAGCCATCTGGGGGTACCTGGCTGGCTCAGTTGGCAGAGCATCCAACTCTTGATCTCAGGTGGCGGGCTCAAGCCCCATGTTGGTGTATACATACGTATATGTATATCGATATAGACGCCATAGATATCTTTTTGCAGTGTCGATTGGTGATAAATGCTTTGGAGAGAAGTCCCATTGTGAAGAGGGGTTGAGATTGCTACCTCTAGGGTTGGGAGAAGTGCAGTTTTAAATTGTCAGCAAAGATGATATTTATGTACAGACTTGAAGGGGGAAGGAACAGTCAACCTAATGGAGGCCTAGTGAGGGACAGAAGGCTGGGACAACTTGGGACAGATGCTGAGACAGGTGGAGCCTGGAACAGAAGCCGAGATAAGAACGGAGTCAGGAGCTGACGGGAAGAGCCTGAAACAGAAGGGCCTCCTGAGACAGGAACCAGGCACAGGAGCTGCCTCATGTGTACAAAGCCAAGAGGCCTTTGAGGCTAGGGAAGAGTGACCAAGAGGGTGAAGCATTGGGGATGAGGTCAGAGCAGTAAGGGGGGACATCACAGGCCACTGTCAGGACTTACTTTTGCTCTGAGAGAGATTAGAAGCCACTGAAAGTATAAAAACAAACGAACGTGATCCAACTTAAATGATGTAACTTGCTTTAAATGTCTTCTATGGATGAAATTAAACATAGAAGAACAAAACAGGAAGCAGAAGATCAGTTAGGAGGATGCTGCCCTATTCCAGGACAAACTGGTATCTGCTTGCTCTGGAATCGTAGTAGGATGAGGGCGGAAGTGACTGAATTCTGGATGCACTGGGAGAGTAGACTTGTGAGACTCTCATAATCTTTTTTAAAAAAATTTTTTTAATGTTTACTTATGTTTGAGAGAGAGAGAGGGAGAGACATAGTGTGAGTGAGAGAGAGGCAGAGAGAGAGAGAGAGAGAGAGAGACACAGAATCCAAAGCAGGCTCCAGGCTCTGAGCTGTCAGCACAGAGCCCCATGTGGCTCGGACCCATGAACTGTGAGATCCTGACCTGAGCCGAAGTCGGGCGCTTAACTGACTGAGCCACCCAGGTGCTCCAGAGAGTCTCATAATCTTTAAGCAAGTGATCTTCTTGAGGATGTGAGGAGATATATAGAGAGATACAGATACACGACACACACATGCATGTGCACACACACGTATATACATACACATACATATATACATATGTATACACATATTCAAATAGATATATAAATTAAATATAAAATATCTGTTTATTGGGGCACCTGGGTGGCGCAGTCGGTCAGGACTCCCACTTTGGCTCGGGTCATGATCTCATGGTCCATGGATTTGAGTCCCATGTTGGGCTCCGTGCTGACAGCTCAGAGCCTGGAGCCTGCTTCGGATTCTATGTCTTCCTCTCTCTCTGCCCCTCCCCTGCTCGCACTCTGTCTCACTTTCTCTCTCTCAAAAATAAATAAACATTTAAAAAATTAAATAAATAAATAAAGGTCCATTTATTTATATAAAATATCTGCTTAGACGATAGAAAGTAAGGTCTTATAATACTGCAAATTAACTTACTGTATATCTCTCTTCACAGGTGAAGTTTACATTCTATCAAGTAGTAAAAGTATGACCCAGACTTACAATGGAAAACTCTACAAAATTGTAGATCCCAAAAGGTGAGATCTCTTTATATTCCTTCAAGTCAAGTGATTTGTCCAAGTGTTTTAGTGTCTTCACATTAGGGACAATGAATTGCAATTAGCAATCAACAGAGATGAACACTTCTACCTTGTCCGTATGCTAAGTGATGTCCTGGGAGGACCCTCAGCTCCAGTCTGTGAGGGCTAGACTTGACCCTGCTGAACTTTAAAAGCCTCACTGTACCCACATATTCATGCCATTCTTGTTGCCATCAAAGAGCAGCATTTGATTTGTGGAATCAGCGTCCTCAGTTACACGCCAGGGAAGGACTCTAATGTGAAAGGGTGTGGCTTTGGCTTTCATGTTGCAAGCAATAAACCCTCCTTTTCCTTCTAGAAAACTAGAAGCATATTGGCAGACCTTATAGCTATTCAGTATGATTTTTTTGGTCAGGTAATCAAGATAAGCTATTTGGCAGTTTGAACATCTGAACCTCATTTCAAAACTATCTGGATACTCATGGCTCTCACACAGGCTTGTGACTAAACAAATGAAAACTAAAGAAATGTTGTCATTTACCTCAGCAAGAAGAATACTTGGTGTTTAATCTTTTACTTTTATTTTTTTTAATGTTTAGTTTTGAGAGAGAGAGAGAGACAGAGCCTGAACAGGGGAGGAGCAGAGAGAGAGGGAGACACAGAATCCAAAGCAGGCTCCAGGCTCTGAGCTGTCAGCACAGAGTCCAATGCGGGGCTCAAACTCATGAACTGTGAGATCATGACCTCAGCTGATGTCAGATGCTTACCTGACTGAGTCACTCAGACGCCCCTAACTTTTATTTTTTTAATGTTTATTTATTTATTTTGACGGGGGCAGAGATAGAGAGCACGAGCAGAGAAGGGGCAGAAAGAGAGGGACAGAAAGAGTCTCAAGCAGGCTCCACACTGTCAGCACAAAGCCGGATATGGGGCTCAATCTCAAGAACCATGAGGTCATGACCTGAGCTGAAATCAAGAGTTAGACACTTAACCAACTGAGCTATCCTGACTGTTTAATGCTTTGAAGAACACATTTCCCCCTCTTGCTCTTTTCCACTCACCCATCACATCATTCTCTTGAATCATAATTAATCAGTTATTAATTTCATGGATAAAGTTGGAACTATCAGAAGCTCATAAAATTACATACTGTCGAAAATATATTAGTCATAAGTTTAGAAATAACTGTTACAGAACCTAGGTTCTACTGTTGAATACACTGTCATCAGACTCTAGCTCCACCATGCTGTGAATTTTAAATTCTTTCTGTATTAACTTAACTTCCTGAACCCATTTGCATATTTAAATTCCCAAATTTCATCTTTTAAAAAATTATTTTTTAATGTTATTTATATTTAAAAGAGAGAGAGAGCACAAGTAGGGAGAGGCAGAAAGAGAGGGAGACACAAAATATAAAGCAGGCTCCAGGGTCCAAGCTGTCAGCACAGAGCCTGATGTGGGGCTCAAACCCACAAGCTCTGAGATCATGGCCTGAGCCAAAGTTAGACACCCAACCAACTGAGCCCTCCAGGCACCCCTCACATCTCTTTTAGAAGAATAAATTTTGATAATCTAAAAAGTTTGCTAAAAGCAAACTTACACTTTAAAAATATTAGCTGTAAGTTATAGTGTATGTTTTTTCCCCCCAGAAAACAAAATAAGAGAGTTTTGTCCTCTTCCCATACCACAAAACACTACCTTTCTTGGAAAAAGTGTAAGTTGACATTAGTACTGCAGAACAAAAAGAGGAGAGATCAGTCCTCAATGGTCTCTTGGCATATCATTTTCCTCCAGGATAAGAGAAGCACCTATTTATATGTTGTAGTTCTTTTCCTCCTTGGGTGTGAAACAAATGTCCTCTTTGTGAAAAGCAAAGTAATGAATGAAAAAAAGAACAGGCACTTTAGTGGTGGTTGAAGTTGGCAATATTAAGAACAAAAATCAAACTAATGTTAATTTACAAAGCATCCTAATGATTCATAATGGTGGCTGTCTAGGGATTTCACTCAGATCTAATGCCCTTCATTTCACAATAGTCACTGTTATTTCATTATGTTTGCCAAAGTTGATATGCTTTTACAAGCTTCCTGGTAGTATTGTAATGAATTCTTCCTCCTTCTCACAAAATCTTTCTCTCGTCATCTGGATTGTTTAGTCTGCTGGTGGTGAGCTGAGGTGAATTTTACACCTTCAATCCATTATTAGTGTCTAATTACCAGAGTTTCCATAAGGGACCTTGGCTTTGTGATCTGGGGGCCTTCTCTAGTAGGGTGGTCTCAGAGTGACATACCTGAAAGTCCTGACTTCTCATTACGGTGCCTGTTTCTGGTGAGTCCTGTCACGTGTGGGGCCAGGGTTCAGATGTATGTTTGGTTTCCAGAAGGTGGGGGGAGTAACAGAGTCCCAAACACACTGTCCTTGTCCACAGGCATAGACATAAATTTCAAGATTAAACCAACTATAAGAAAACAAATGTTTTCATAAACATTTGTTGGGAGCCTCATGCTGTTTTAATTTGGATGCCAACATTTATTATTATGGTATTTCTCCTTAGAAGAGTTGAAGTTCTGTATAAGCAGACACTTTAGTGTATGTGAAGGGGATTATTTTAGAAACATGAGCTAATTACTAGCTTAACAGTGTTCAGGACATCTGCTTCAGAGCCAAACTGTTTCTCCAAAACTTTTGAGAGAGAATTTGAAGAAAGAGGCTCATCAACTAAAAAAAAAAAATAGATATTTCTTGTTATAGCAAAAACTAACTCAAACTAAAATCTTAGGTTAATTGTATTCTTGTGAAGGAGCTCCCAGACTTGTTACAATAATGTTTTCAGAATTATTACTTTCAAACAGCCCTTGACTCATGGTCCTGGAAGAGAATAACACCAAATTATAAAATTTTTATATTCTATATTACATATTACAGAAGTTACATTCTTACCATAGATTTATGGTTTTTTATACTTTTCCCTGCACACACACACACACACACACACACACACACACACTCTCATATGCAAGAAAGACGAGAGAGTTAAAACCATATGCAATATTCTTAAGTCATTTTGGCAAAACTAGATTAGGTTACAGCATTGCCACTTCAGTCCCTAAGGACAATTGGCCTAATGCTATATGTTACATAATCATTTACATAATCATTTTACAGTGGGCATCCTTTTCAGAGAAGGATGGGAAGATAACCTGTTAGAAAAATCAAAACTCATTATTTATAATCATAAAAAATGAAAATTTAATAATACTACAACCAGGTTTTCCTAAGAGTTAACTATAACTCAGGAGTCATTTAAGGAAAAAGTAGAGAAGGAATGAATTTTCTTCCATGTTAGAACATTGAGGGGCACCTGGGTGGCTCAGTTGGTTAAGTGTTTAACTTCAGCTCAGGTCAGGATCTCGTGGTCCATGAGTTCGAGCCCTGTGTCAGTGTCTGTGCTGACAGTTGAGAGCCTAGAGCCTGCTTCGGATTCTGTGTCTCTCCTTCCATCTCTGCACCTCTCCTGCTCGCACTCTGTCTCTCTCTCTCTCTGTTAAGCAGTAAAAAACATAAAAACATTGAACACACTTCAGGAATATTGTCAAAGGTGAACCCGCTGCATCTCGTGACAGAGTGGAGTTAGGATCAAGTCAATAACTATCACCCAGCTTCCTGAGTCAACTCACTGGATCCCCAAAAGTCTCCAGGACTGGGTCCTGCCAGCCCTTGTCTAGGGGAGCTCCTTTGGCCAACAGTTCCAAAAAACAGATTTCAAACATTGAGTATAAGAGTGCCATCCATGACTAATCAAGACTAGGAACAAGTCTATCCTGCCAGGACATGGAGTCAACTGGTCTTGTCTCCGAATCTTCCTTACTGAGGGACCCTGCATCAAATTATTTCAGCCCTCTTTGCCCCTTTGCTCCTCAAGAGAGTACAGTTGGTCATTCTGCCCCTTCCTCATTTCTGTGGAGTGTTTTTGAAGATAGTTAAATACTACATTTAGAACATAGTAAATTCTGTAGTATGGTTGGTATTCATTCTATGCATTCAAGAATTATTTTCATGTGAGGCACCTGGCTAGCTCAGTTGGAAAAGTGTGCGAGGTCTGATATCAGGGTCATGAGTTGGAGCCCCACGTTGGGTGTAGAGATTACTTAACTAAAACTTTAAGACAAAAACATGTTTAAAAAAATAGAATTATTTTTAGGCAATCGCTCACCTTTCCAGTTCTCTTCCCAAAATTAGGGTAAAGGTGTCTGTGGCGCTTTCAGGAGCTCTTAATACTTATTTTCCAAATGTCAAAGCATCATGCCCTAGTTGCTTGCACTGAATTAAATTTTTTCAGAACAAAACAAATGCTCGTGTGGGATGGAAATTAAAGAATTCTAGCAGTTACATACCTTCCAAGATTTATTTTTATAGAACACAATTTTTTTCATACCACTTCCAAAGATTCTTTAATTTTTGTGTCAGACGAACTTAAACCAAATGACCTTTCTTAAAAATTTTGAAACGTTTCCAGAGTTATTTCTCCAGGAATCTGTAAAACAAAATTCTTCTTAATCATATTGATTTAATTACTGTGTAGTCAGTCTTACTCTATTTTAACATAGTGCTTATCTGTTATCCAACCACGTCCCACAGACCATTCCCTTAAGAGGTCTATAAATTAACAATGCAAATTCCAGGCTTGAGAGGTCATCTTCTAGAAAATGTATCTTCAAACTCTTGCGTGACCAGTATCAAAAACTGCTCCCCGTGCATCCTCCCCATCCCACCCTTCCATGGCCCTACTTATTGCCTTTTGTTTATTTTTTTCTTAATATCCTCATCCTACTCCTTATTATCCTGGATGCTGAGGAGTGCTTTTAAAAAAAAAATCACTTCATAAGGGGAAATCAGTTCTGTTTATCCTTCGCATATGTCTCAGGGAGCCTGCAGGCAGCCCTGCAATCCTAAGGAAAGTCACACATAATAGAGAGGCTTTAGCCCAATAAGCCAGTCTAGTCCCAATTCATCAGTCAAAGTTTTATGCAAGTGGCCCCCCTAGGTTGATAAATCCCCACAGCGCCTGTTGACCCAGCTGCTGAGTCCTCTTGCTGCAGGCGGTGTTTTCATGGCCACCCTGACAGTAACACAAACTGTTTAGCAGCTCCATTGACCTTTCAGCTATTAACAGGGACACAGGCTCCACTAGGGACTAGTTTTCAAACATGACAGAATTTCTTAACACTAGAGGTCATGAACAAGTATATGCCCTATAAAAATCCATTCAGCATGGTGGATTTGAAGTCTAAAAGACAAGAAAGCACGTTTTACGTGTTTGCTATTCTTCTTCTTCTACATATGCGATAACTAAAAATGGATATATTCTCATCTGTCAGCTTATATTTTATTTGTAATGTGCTATTCTTTATGTTGTGATGCATAACACGCTTTTGACGACAAATGCTTTCTAAGCTGCCCTATATTGTTTGAAATTTTGAAGATAATATTACAAAAGAACGGGATAAGATCAAACTACAAACTTTTAATGAATGGAGGAACTTGCATACATAATGTATGGTAATGACCTAAGTATAACTGGAATTTTGGTCATACTTTACCAGGATTTGCATATCGATACATATGCACACACGTTGAAATCTACTCAGGTAATCCACACCCAGCTGCCTAGACCCCCCACCTATTTTGAAATAAACAGAAAATATTACATAATAATTTATTTAAAAAATTATTGTCACTTAAAATGCATATATAAGATATTCTCTGTCTCTCTCTCTCTCCATATATAGACATATAGCTCTCCTATTTCCTGGAAATGTGACATATGACCATAGCATTCAAGGGAATTTTCTGCTTTATGCAACTGTAGTCTCTCTTAAACTATCAGTTTTGACAGATGAAATATCAATTCCTAGAGTAACTTTACAGATTGCAATGAAGACTGGATTGAATTGCCACTGAAAATGAAAAATACGAACAATGAAGAATATATGCGAAAATTCTTTTTTTAGTTTTTTTGTTTTGTTTTGTTTTGTTTTTTTGAGAAAGAGAGACAGAGCATGAGCAGGGGAGGGGCAGAGAAAGAAGGAGACACAGAACTGGAAGCAGGCTCCAGGCTCTGAGCTGTCAGCACAGAACCTAGTATGGGGCTCAAACCCACGAACCGCAAGATCATAACCTAAGCCGAAGCCAGACACTTAGCAGACTGAGGCACCCAAGTGCCCCAAGAGTTAAAAGTTCTTAAAAGCATTTCTTTTTAATTCCCATGTTGCTCCCCTGCCTAGAGCAATGGTGCAAGTCAGATATTAGATCGCCTAAATATTTTATACTTTCATTGTAAGGCAGCGTGGTATCAGGTATTGCAGGAATTGATATAAAGACAGATTTAACCTTGCATAAAACAGCTCCATTAATTGGTAAAAAGATGTTTTCTAGAGGAAGGTGGACTTATTAATTAATTAATTTATTTATTTATTTAAGATTTTATTTTTAAGTAATCTCTACACCCAATATGGGGCTTGAATTTACAGCCCCAAGACCAAGATTCACGTGTTCTATCAACTGAGCCAGCCAGGTAGGTTCCCTAAGAAAGATTTTAGCATCTTTTTCTTTCTTCTTTCTTTCTTTCTTTCTTTTTTGTTACTAATTCAACAATAATCTGTTGTTTACATGACCTGTTTTTGTTAACATTGACAAAAGAATCAAAAAATGTAACAACAAAATTTGGGAATTTGTCCGCCTAATAGTCTTGAAAGAGAATTTAAACCAACGTTCTTGTGCTCTTTTGAAAGACAGAAAGAAACTTGTATCGAAATGCTGCTTCCCATTTGAAGCCTTTAGTGATATTTAAAATTTCTGCCTTCCTATGATGTAAAATTAAAACACTGGTACCTCTACAGCTTTATAAGTGAGAAAAAGATTTATTTATTTTGGTAATTTTTTAAAGAAAATACTGTAGGCTTTTAAGTCTTTTGAATTATAATGTAATCAAGGTGTTTTATATGCCCAGTTTCCCAATTACAGACATTTCTTACTTAGCGTCTAACATTTTTTTTTATCAATTATAGTTTAGAAATTAAGTTTTTAAGCTAAAATTGCTTTTGGACATAAAATTCTAAAAAGAATAGATTTCCTTCTTCATATTAGGGAGCAATGGCATTGACTTTTTATTGTACTCCAATTCTTCAGTTTTTATTTTTATCAGAGTAAGTATACTGTTAAACTCCATGATTAAATCAGGAGATTCTATCAATCTACAAGTATCTTTTATCTGTTTCCTTTGTTCAGATATGTAGTATGTGCTACAGAAGGAGAATCTAAATGAGAATTTAGTCCCATCCTCTAAGGAACTAAGTTTTATTTTAAATTGGGAGATCACATACATTATTAAAAAGGAAAATAATATTATTTGAGATAAATAACACTTTGGGACAAAAACAATTATGCAAGAACATTGTACATTGTAAACTGCAGTATTAATGGTCCAGAAAACTATGGATACAGAGATGGGTAAGATTCACCAGGATTTGGCTCCCTGGCCCAGTCCATTCTGCTACTCTGTGATTTTCTTTAACACTAACTCTCATGTAAAAGAGAACAATAACTATATAAAATGGAAATTATGTAGCTTTCAAGCAAGTATGGCCATTATTAGAAGAAAAAGAACAAACCCTCAGGCAGGCTGTTGCAAAAGCAGAGGCGGCTTCTCAACTGAGAGGTAAAATGAAAAGTGAGCCCCTGCACTGGGTTTTCCTCCCCCAAGAGGCGGTCCTGCAGCCCCAGCTCTGTGCAAGTTGCACTTCCCAGGAGTTCAAAGCTCACCTCACCACCATTTTGGTTTTTTGTGTCTCTGATCTCAGCTGAGGCAGCCTCCAGCTGTCTGGGCTCTCTCCCAAGGTACCAGGTGCTTTAGTTACAAAGTTGCACAGATCTTGAAGGACCTTCTTCGCCATCCTTATTCTTCACATAAACCCAATTATTTTTAGTATGCAGTTTTGTAGCATAGAAGATTTTTCAGGAATGTATACAATGAATTAAAGTGGAAATGCCTATTTTTCTGTACCCATTGCTAATAATTGGGGTAGACCTGTTTCTGAATTTAGGACATAATAGGGCATAAATTGAAAACATAATGCAACAGACATTGAAGGCAGTTTAATCAAATTGGACTTTTTTTGGTAAAAAGAGATGGCATTATCATCTAGTTTCACTAATTATTTCTCCTAGGTTTTCCCTTTGAGGAAATAACTTCATAACTTTTTATTTCCTAATTTTCCCATGAAAATACATATGCATTGGGGTAACCTGAAAAGTTGAATGAAGGAAATCCATAAACCCTTTTATATACTTGTGTATTGCAGTGGTGGTATTTCGCTGGTGCGATTAACAGGGACTAAAATGTGGGTGCCTTGCTCCCTTTTTCCTAAAGAAAGAGGGCCAGCTGAATGGAAAGGACGTGCTCTAAGATATAGTTACAGACTGTGTGTAACTAGCTATGTGAAAGCCATTTAATCTCTTTATACATGTTCTGTGCCTGTAACTTGGGGAGTAACAGGACTAGCATTGCCTCATGAGGATAAAGTTGAATATGAAATTGCTGAAAGTGTAAGTGTCCTCATTATTTGGTTTTATTGTGGTTGCATCCTTAACCATAGAACAGAATTTAGTGACATTTATGAAAATTCTGATCATCTTGTTAGCCCGAGGCTGCTAACCCATGGCTCCCTTCACCCAGTCATCACTGCCTCTGCCCTTTTGAGTTTAGTGCTCACTCATTCTCAGACTGGCTGGGTATCAAAGCCAGGCAGCATGACTTCTGAGTGAGCATATGCTCAGCATTTAAACTGCAGACCTCAAAATGAAGACAACATTGGTCTCAAAGAAAAAGGCCGAGGCCCTGCCCCATTTTTTCAGCACATTTCAGAACAGAAAAATGTAGTAATTCAAAGCAATAACTAGAAAAAAAAAAAAAAACATCGGCTTTTTCCATCCTAAATTGGAATTCTAGAAATATAAAGTACAAATTAAAACATGATATGATACATAATGTATATAAGTTCAGAGCTAGCCTCTTTTTTTGCATGTTTATTTATTTATTTATTTATTTTGAGAGAGAGAGAGAGAGAGAGAGAGAGAGTGAGGGAAGGGCAGAGGCTTGAGAGAGAGAATCCCAAGCAGCCTCTGCACTGTGGGTGCAGGGCTTGATCTCACAAACCACGAGATCATGACCTGAGCCAAAACCAAGAGTCAGACACCTAACCAACTGAACCGGCAATAGTGCCCCCAGAGCTATTCTTGAATTTAAATTATCTTTCCTATACTCCAATATCAAGGTTGTTTGAGATATATATAAAAAGATATTTCTGCAGCCTACATGTAATATAATAGGACAGCATTCCTTAAGGATATCTCAAATAGTACCTGAAAAATACTGTTTGGAAATGCCTACTGCCAACTCTATGGCCATAAAGTCCCAGTGAGACCAGAATTGCATGGCTATGTTCTTTTCCCTGGAATATGATTATATTACAAATGTATAAGATTCCTTACAGTCAAATTGAATTTATATGATGCATTGTCATACTAGCTGCCACAAAAGTGGCCACGTGTAGTCCCCAAACATGCTGTACATCCAGTGGAGTCCAAAATTCTACTCCACTCTGGATAAACTGACACTGAAAAGAGAAATGTCAACATGAGCAAGAAGAATTTAGTGAACATCCACACTAAAGAAAATTATCCAGACTTCAAAAAAAAATCAATTTATATATTGACCTTGGAAAAAGGCACTAAAATGGGTATGTGAAAGCTGAGGATACAGTCCTACTAAGCCAGTGCTGTGCCTGTGCCCCAGGCTACCCAGATAAGAAACAGTAAAACCTGTCCCATTATGAGAAGTTTCAATTCCCTTAGCTCTTTTTAGCTAACAGTGCTGAGTATTGGTCTTAGAAATGATGAGTGGTTAAGGATTATCTCTGTGTATCAAAATGCTTACCCATTAAACCATAGAATTTATGGTGGCATCCAAAGACTGCCTTCCTGTGCAGAGGTGAGAACGCCATCCAGTCATACAGTTTCAAAGCGTTCTCTACTTAGAGGCTCCTGGCCGCACTAATTCTTGACCACGCTAATTGCTACTGGCTAGGAAATGGCCCTAAGTTTGGACAGTGCCTCTCAAACTTGAATACGCAAGTGAATCACCTGACATGCTGGGTAAAGTATGGAATCAGTAAGTCTGGAGTGGGGCCTGAGATTCTATATTTCTAACAAACTCCTAGGTGACACTGGTTCTCTCGGTCTGGAACCATACTATGAGTGGTAAACATTCCCATGAGAATAGGAAGAAGCATGGAAGAAAAATAGTTTTGTAAAGGTTACAGTTCCAAAGGAACATTTTTCCATGTGTCCCAACGTGAATAGAAATAAAAGAATAAGACAGTTCTTACATCGCCTTATGCCCTTAAGCGGATTGTTGGCTAAGAGAAGCCATAGAATTATTACTTCTTCTGAAACAGCTAATGAGTCAGGATTTTACAAATAAGTATTACTCATGATTATGTACTTTGTTTTACAACAACATGAATTTAAAATCTGGGCCCCTGACAAAAATTTTAGAATGTGTCCCTTTACTTTTTGTAAAAAATACAATAGACAGATTTCTGACATGTTCAATTTGAAGACCAGGCCTGCTCAGATCAGACTTATCCTTGTGCTTCCAAACAGATACACAGAAGACTTCTCATTGATTGACTGATTGAATTAAATGTCATAAAATTAAAACCATCTATAATCTCACTACCTAGAAATATCACTCTTAGTCTTAGCTAGTCACAAAGTCATCACGTGTGATGTTACGAATCACTTATGCATCTCAACTTTTTTCTTTATTTCAAAAAAGTACCTAAACCTTTATGATACTACCAAACAAAGTACGTTTCTAAGAAAATGTAGATTAGAAAAATGTAGTAATCCAAAGCAATGTCTAGGAAAACAAACAAACAAACAAAACACATTGGCTTTATCCATCCTAAATTGGAATTCTAGAAATATACGGTACAAATTTAAAATTGTAATAGGACATGTAATGTACATAAGTTCAAAGCTATTCTCTCTCTCTCTCTTTTTTTTTCCATTGATTTTCCAGAAACAACGCTTAATGCATTAAAGAATTTGGGGCAATTTTCTGGCACTAGTCCTTACTGTTTCATTGTCAAGTGTAAAAAGATTATAAAAGTGTGTCTTTCTGATTTAAATTAAGTTTGAGGACTATAGCGATAACTATTACCAATGGGTTTGATATATTCTGTATTACAAACCTAAACATCCTTTGGGATGTTAGTCTGTTGTTTATTTACTATGAATAGGATTAGTGTAAAAGTGTTTCTTTTAAAATGAAAATGAATTTAACCATGGCTTAGAAGAATTTTGTAAGATTTGAGTTAATTTATGCACTAGAGAGTAATGTAGCAAGTGTTTTTAGTTTTAAGCTTATGATATAAAAGTATAACAATTAGATTAGATAAATAGCCCATATACTCCTAATACTTTTACTCAGGAGCACAGAAAAGAAATACTCTCTTAAAATTCCATATTCGTATTTACTCATTCATTCAACAATTTGTAAGTATCTTCCATGTGCTCTACATTTTTCTAGGTCCTGGAGAGACATAAGAGAAGAGAGGGAAATTTATATTCCAGAACAGGCATTTGAGAAAGTTTCTACTATATGCATTCAATAAACACTTATTGAATGCCTCTGAAGTGTTTTCCTAGCTCCTACGTATATAAGTAGTTGATGGAGACAAAATACTTTGGTGGCTTAAATATCATCTTTCTAAAATATTCCTCAATCCTAAACTAAATGCTTCCTTGTCTGTATTCCTATGTTACTGTATATATATGCATGTATATCATAACGCAAGTCACACTGCATTATATTTGAATATTCGAATGTCTGTCTTCCCTGTGGTGTCTCCATCAAGACTGGAACCCTTTTTCATTTATGTCTTATCCCCATGAGGAGCACAGTACTTGCCTGAGGGAGTGACTGGTATTGAAGAGAGTTGAATATGTCACTTTGGCCTTCAGAACGCTTTCACTTCAGTGGGAATGGGAAAGGAGAGAGGAGAACTCATTCATTAAGAGAAGTGAAGTTCTGTAAGAGATGGGCTATCCTTCCTGTAAATTTTCAATTAAAGAATCCCCAATAGAATAACAATTTAAAAAGAGAGAGAGCATTTATTTAACATGCTAAGTGAGGAATGTTAGTTGGCCACTTCATAAAAGAAAAAAATTATTTTCCTAGATATTTAACAAAATTTTTAATGTTTACTTAATTTTTGAGAAAGAGAGAGAGACAGAGCATGAGCAGGGGAGGGGCAGAGAGAGAGGGAGACATAGAATTCAAAGCAGGTTCTAGGCTCTGAGCTGTCAGCACAGAGCCCAATGCGGGGCTCGAACTCACAGACCGAGAGATCATGATCTGAGCCGAAGTCGGTCGCTTAACTAACAGAGCCACCCAGGTGCCCCAATATTTAAATAAAAACTTAAGGGAATCATGTTTATATATGACAGCCACACAGTCTTATATAAGCTAAAGTAAACAAGCCCACATATGAAATGATTACATCTGAAGAAAGATAACCATTTACTAAATCTTAGGCAAAAAACAACTTAGAATCCCCCCACCCATCTGAGTTTCCAGATATTTGAATGGTGGAAAATAGTCAAAGCATCTAAGTAGAGGATCAGCAGGGAAACAAGAAGCAGATGCCCTGCTCTGAAGAACTGTGTTTCATAGGGTCCTTATCTCTCACACCCTCATTCCTCTTCCCAGTAAACACGGAATCAGTGCCCCTACGCTTTGACTTAAATGGGCAACATCTTCGGGTGGTTTTGTTTAGCTGATCACTTATATTCTTGTAAATGGTGTCTTCTTTTTATTTATTTTTTTATGTTTTTTTTTAAGTTTTTTTTATGTTTTATTTATTTTTGATACAGAGAGAGACAGAGCATGAGAGGGGGAGGGGCAGAGAGAGAAGGACACAGAACCGGAAGCAGGCTCCAGGCTCTGAGCTAGCTGTCAGCACAGAGCCTGACATGGGGCTCGAACACACGAACGTGAGATCTGACCTGAGCCGAAGTCGGAGGCTCAACCGACTGAGCCACCCAGGCGCCCCTTTTTTATGTTTTGAGAAAGAGAGAGAGCACAAGGAGGGGCAGAGAGAGAAGAGTCAGAGGATCCAAAGCAGGCTCTGTGTTGACAGCAGAGAGCCCCATAAGAGGCTCGAGATCATGACCTGAGCTGTAGTCTCAGGCTTGACTGAGTCAGCCAGATGCCCTGGTGCTCTTTCTCTCTAAATTCATCTGCTCAAGCATAAACCATACTGCCAAGCAGTATATGAGCTATGTGCCTACATTTTTTGCATCATATATAACATGTGACTTATTTTTGAATAAATCTTTTTTTTTAATATTTATTTTTGAGAGAGAGAGAGCGTGAGTAGGGAAGGGGCAGAGAGAGAGCGAGACAGAGGATCCAAAGTGGGCTCTGGGCTGGCATGGGCTTGATCTCACGAACTGTGAGATCATGACCTGAGCCAGAGTCAAACATCAGCTGACTACATTACTCTCTAGTGCATAAATTAACTCAACATCCAGGTGCCCCTGACATGCTCTGCTTTTGAGTCTTTTTTTCTTGAATAAGTCAGAAAGACAGTAAATGAGTGAGTAATCAGTAGAAACTAGATAAACAGAATTTGGTTACCAGCAAAATTTGAACAATACCTGTTGATTGAATGCCCGTGACTCAGAAGAACTTCATGGCTGTTGAAAAACAGCTCTTCTAGTGTTCAAAAATGGCACCATTGTTTCACAAAATAGGAATTTTATTTTATTTTATTTTATTTTAAAGTTTGTTTATTTATTTTGAGAAAGAGGGAGGGACAGAAAAAGGAAGAGAGAGAATCCCAAGCAGGCTCCATGTTTTCAGCACAGAGCCTGATGCGGGGCTCAGGTTTGTGAGATCATGACCTGAGCCGAAATCAAGAGTCCAATGCTTAACTCACTGAGCCACCCACCTGCCCCAAGAATTTGATTGAGAAACAAATAGAGCTGACTTGGGGTACTCAACAAGGAAACAGGAAGGTGAAAGTAATGCCCCCCCCCCACTTTCCTTGGCCTAACTGTTAGACTTTTTCTCCACCTCATTTCACTTTGCCCTTACTCCTAGAAAGACTCCCTTTCTTGGGGATCCCATGGAAATTAATCATGTTGTCTGAGTGAAAATATGCTCAGTCCATGGAATATCTTGAGAACTTTTCACAAAAATTGACCACTTCTAGATTTAAATAAGAGGTTGAATAGATTTAAGGGAGTTTTCTGAATTGTCACATTAATTGCTAAACACAGTACTTTCAACATAGAGTGGGATTTTTATCCAAGAGAGAAGCTAAAGAGGTCACTATGTGCTTTGAATTCGGTTTTGAGTCATTGTAGACACAGCCTGAGGTCAGGCCCCAAAGTATTTTCACTGCCAGAGGGACAGAACAAGATCACCTGTCTCAAGAAAAAGGAGTCTGAAAGCCTAATTATTTGCTTCTCTTAGAAGGCTATATCATTTACTTCTTCTGGTAGCTTTGACCTTTAATTATCACCTTCTTTGTTATGGCCCTTAAGGAGTCCAACTGCTGGGGCCTTCCTAATGGTGGCAATTTGACCGATTTGACAAGTGCTGAGTATTTGTTTACATTCCTGAACTAAAACGCACCTTCTTCCCACCCTGTGGCCCAGGCAGCCAGGCAGCGGTGACTAATGGAGGGGTCCCACGTCACACTGTTTCTCCAAGATTAGGTGATGAGCAGTTGTGACCATGCTTCTAGCCTGACTTGAAAGACAACCTCTTATTTCAAAAACGTAAAAACCATAAAAAATCTTCTTCTGAAGCCATCTCTAAGTGATGGCAGGTATGGAGCAATTAAAACCAAGTCTGACTTCTTAGCAGATAGCGATGTTTCTGCTTGTTGCTAATAGCATTGTTTTTTTTCATAGAAGGACAAAATAAAAGATCTGAAAATGTATGTAGATATATGGATTATTTTTTGCATAAAGGGTTGAAAATTTGAATGCATCATACACACATACATACTCACAAACACACACACACACGATATCCCTGCAGGAAAAATCAGTCTGAGAAAGGTATTTTAAGAGAAACATAAATTAAACAAAAGTGGATTCCCCAGTTTTTTTAGGCTGTGAGTGCTCATTTGCATAAATGCCTTCCCCCTGTGATATTGCCAAATATGCCACTAACAAGTGAAACATATCTCGGATATTATTCCTAAACATTTTTGTAAACCTGGGAGGAGGGGAGTTTTAAAATATGTTATCTTTATTTTAAGAATTTTAATTGCTAAAAATGTTTAGCTACCAAATAGAAAGCACCAATATAATATAATGATAGTATTAATCAATGAATTTTGATCATGATACAGTTTCTTGTACCGTTTTTTAATTTAAAACATTTTTTTAATTTTTATTTATTTTTGAGAGAGGGAGACAATGAGTATGAGCAGGGGAGGGTCAGAGAGAGAGGGAGTGACAGAATCAGAAGCAGGCTCCAGGTTCTGAGCTGTCAGCACAGAGCCTGACGCGGGGCTTGAACCCACAAACTGTGAGATCATGACCTGAGCCAAAGTCGGCCACTTAATTGACTGAGCCACCCAGGTGCCCCTGTACTGTTTATTATGATGTTCTCTGGCTCGGAACTAGTTAGTTTGTTTCTTCATTGGTGTGTATTTTCTATTCTCAGAAAGTTGTTAATCTTTCTGAGTTGCTTAAAAGCACGGAAAAAAATGCTTTGCAAGGTACAAAATCACGGGATTTCATCCTAACACTGATTTTTGACCAAAATACATTTTCGACTGTTGTCTTTTGACGCAGACCTCTCATGCCTGAGGAATGCAGAGCCGTGGTACAACCCGCACAGACACTGACTTCGGAATGCTCCCGGCTCTGTCGGAATGGTTACTGTACCCCCACGGGCAAGTGCTGCTGCACTCCAGGATGGGAAGGGGACTTCTGCAGAATCGGTTAGTATGTCTGTTGTGCCCAGGAAAGACTGGGCATGGGACAGTCCTTAGGAACTCAAGAACTCATCTAGAATTATCTACTGTTCACAATTTAGCCAGTCTGTTTCTGACTTGCAAATGAAATCTTTCCCATTCTCCTAATGAAAACAATTCACTTATATAAGTTAATCATAAATGTCAGAAGACTTAAATAATTGAGTCCTTTCAAACGGTGAAAAATGAAAACAGCACAACTAGATCATCTGTACAGGCTCACAGTCCTAGGTTTGAGATTTCACACCAGCCAATGACCTAGTGTTTGCAAAGCCCCTCTCCAAGTGCCAGCATTTTCCAGACACCCTATAAATGCCCTCCCTAACTTTACTGCTTGCCTTCTTGCTACAGAGCACTAAAAACAGGGTTTTTCAGTGGGTGTTATTAAATAAAAAGGGGAAAACGCAATTATCTAGAGGCACATTATGAGATTTTTTTAATTCTTTTTGCCAGTCTCTTGTGAACCATCAACTAGGTACGCAGCTGCTCAGAGACAGCAGAAGAGATTGATTCCATGGTTGCTCTGTCCTTTACCAGGGATTTCCTCAATTATATACGATGATGTTTAAATTCTACTTGGCGTGAAGAAGAAAATTAGATAAATTCAGATACCTAGAGTATAGGATGTATATATTGAAAATCTATTTTAAGGAGATTATTTTTTCTTTTTATCTGTATGAGATGATGGGTGTTAGCTAAGTCTGTTTGTGGGAGTCACTTCAGGATGTAGGTAAACCAACCCATCGTGCTGTGCACCTGAAACTTATACAATGATATATGCCAGTTGTTTCTCAGTAAAACTAGAAGAGATTTGTGTAAGGATAAATGCATCTTTAATGCATTGTCAACAATCGGCATATGCATATTACTTATAAATATTTCAATATTAAAGTACCTCTTGCCAATGAGAATTTGTTCCAAATTAATACTTAACATTATGTTTTATGTGTAAATGTTGCCTTTTCTTTATTTTAAACAGAGAATTTATTCCAAATTAATACTTATTATATTTTATGTATAAATGTTACCTTTTCTTTATTTTAAACATATATTTGTTTCAAAAACTCTAACCATAACTTGTCTATATATTGTCTAACAAAATGGAGGCCATATTTAAAGTCACATGCACAGTGTACATTTTAAGTTTAAATTGATTCAGCACTAATAACACTACATGGTTGACTAATACTATGGTTATATATCGAGGAGAGAGTTATCATAATTAAAAGTCTACCAAAATTAGGTAATTACATTAGTTAAAATAAATGCTCATATTTTATTTACCCATTCTTGCTTCTTTTTCTTTGGTTGACAAAAAAATGAGGATCAGTGTTCAAATGCACAGTCTAATTCTTGATAACGTGCCTTCATCCTGCGCCCTTTAATGCCTGACAATACCTATTCTCTCTGCTTCTTTTATATAGTGTCCATTCTCTTTCACTCCTTACTTTGCATTTTGCCTAACTTCTTAAGTCACCTCAAGTGATCAGATAACAAATATTTATTGGGTGGCTTCTAGTAAGAATATGTTTAAACTGAGGATAAACAAATTATTTTGAATATAGGTAGCATTATACAAACCATTATAAATAATAATAAGTGATGTACATGAAAATTGACATTCTTTGATGGGACATGAAGTTTTATTTCAGTACTTTAATCTTCTACTAATCAGTTTAAATATATAAGATCAGAACCATTTTATAAAAGTAATCTATTTATAATCTTTTTGACCCAAGCAAGAACTTTATTCATATACTAACATAGTTCATCAACCACAAATTTAAAAAAGAAAATTATCTTACTATTCTCTTGTTTTTTCTTTTCCATTTGTCAACCACAGACCCCTGGATTTTGATTAATGCATTTGCAAAGGTTAAAATAACCCTGTCCCATGAAAGTATGAAGATACATGTTCAAGGAATTTGTTTCTGTCTACAGTGGCTGCACAGTCCACATTTATCCCATCAGTAAAAGACAACTTCTAAAACCAATTTTATCTCTACATCTCATTTTAGCAGTAAATCTTTACATTTCCAACCTATATTATTGTGGCAAAAGTCCTTTTATGAAGAGAGTCGCCCTGAAAAGGACTGGCCGACTGCACTGCCCCAAAAGGGGCTGCAAACGTAATCAGAGACAAAGCAATACTGCGCACCCCATGGGAGCTAAGGGAAGAGGAGTCCACGGGAGCTATCCTGTCTAACCCAAGCTGACCACTGACCGTTCCTGTTTATTTCACTGGCGATGCTGAAGCCGCTGGGTCTCCCTTTCAGCCCAGGCCCTTCCCACGTTAAGGTCCTACCCTGGAGACAGGGGAACGTAGAGTTACTTGGAAGGCCCTCGTTGGAAACGCCCTCATGGAGCAGAGATATTTGATTTTTTTTTTTTTGCTTTATTTATTTATTTATGTATTTTTTCTGTTTATTTATTTATTTTTTTAACATATGCAATTATTTTCCATCATTTACACTACAGTAGTTACAATTATACCCCAAACAGAAAAGCAAAGTAAAAAATCAAAACCCCAACTTCTGTTTCATGTAATTAGACTTATACAGAAATTAGAAGGTTAAGTAACAACTAGTTAATCACCTAATTTCACAGCTATCTGAAGTGGCGATCGTTATATAGCAGCTTATCTATGATACATTCAAGATACATGATACAATTTATTACTTCAGTTCTGTGAAGGATTGGAATGGTTTCCCATGATCTCTGCTTCCCTGGAAATGCCTCCCATTCTCTACTGAGTTCTAGCTCCCACCTAACTGGGGGCCTGGAAATCTTCTTTCCTACTTGTTATTTATTATCTTTTGGATTATTGTTTGACTGGCTACCTCCTTCTTCCCCTCCCTTCCCTTAGTCATCAAATATTTGTTGGCCTCATTGCTCGGTGCTGTTTCTGACATGCAGAATGAGAGTGTGATTTTACTGCCTTTTTTTTCCCCTGCCAGCAAAATGTGACCCAGCATGTCGTCACGGAGGTGTCTGTGTTCGACCAAACAAGTGCCTCTGTAAAAAAGGATATCTTGGTCCTCAGTGTGAGCAAGTGGACAGAAACACCCGCAGAGTGGCCAGGGCAGGTATTCTTGATCAGATCATTGACATGACATCTTATTTGCTGGATCTAACAAGTTACATTGTATAGTTTCTGAGACTGTTTGAATATTCCTTTCCAATGGGCATTTATTTTTTATCCTGTCATTAAAAAGAAAGACTGTTATCCTGCTACACACTTCCTGTGATTTCATTTTCTTTTATTAATTTAAAAAGAATTTCCAGAAATGTGCAGATCCTGTGTGTGTATGTTGGCACGTTTGTTCACATATGCACATACACACACACACTCACAACCCCTATTCGTGTGGTTGCATAACATATGGGTTTTAAATATATATATGTATTTCCTTGTGTGGCATAATTTACACAGAAATTCCATTGTAAATTGATAACGGGATTTTTATGTCATCAGAAGAGATTATCTGACTTCCCAGGAATTTTCTGTCTGTAATAACTAAAGTCAACTTTAATGGAGTTTTGAAACATTACTGTGCAATCTGATGGATCTAATAAAAAAGGCAATATTTTTATATTAAAGGATTATAATGTGAGAGAATGTTTCAGAACTCCCTGATGAATTTCTAAATGGGCAACTTGATATAAAATTGTAATCTTCAGTTGTATCAATGTATCCAGTTACAGAATGTTACCCACTTACCTTTTTATTGGCAGAGAAATGGTTACTCTAGTTTAATCTCAAGATTGTTTCCAAGTGTTTTATAATTAAATCATAACGGCATATTCTGAAATGGATCTTCCTAAAAGGTCTGCTTTTATTATATATAGTATCTAACAATGGGCACTGGGTCTGTGTTACCTATTTATATTTTTTATTTTATTTTTATAATGTAGACATCACCTAGATGAGACACCTTTGCCCTGTCCTGTAAAATACTAAAGTTACATTTCTCACCAACTTAATTGGAAAGAAGGGGAGTGAGAAAGCAAACAGTCTTTAATGTGCTGTGGATCTAATCTAGCAATGTGCCCTTGTGCCAACATGTAATCATTAACAACGGAGGAAAAAGCAAGAAAACAGCCAATCCTTATAAAATTCCAGCTTTAAACATATGTAAAGTGCTTTTCACCATAGCAAGACTGTCAGAGTATACGTGATTAGGACATTGCAGATTTCACACTGAACGAACCTCCCTGCAGAAGAGCTCACTGTTTCTAACAAATCCGGGCGATGTAAGCTGTCACTTGTACACATTTTTAAAATACTAATTCTTGCCAAATATGAGTCTTAATGTATATGTTCCTTTTAAGAATTCAGTGAAAGTCCTCTTTGGTTAATGTATGAATAAATTTCTGTAAATGTTCTGTTCAGGTTTTTAAAGGAATGCCATGATCTAATTTAAAACTGCAAGAAGGCTGATAGGCATTTTTTGTACTGGTTTTTGAGGCTGGCTCTCCACCTTTGGATTGTAACAAAATCATAAGTCCTCCTTGCACTACTGAGAAAACGTCTATCGTGACTGGCACACACCCGCTATTGGTTGCCCTTCTGTAAACATCTGTCCTTCCAGAATCTAAATTGTAGACCAGGATAGATGATGAGCACAGGCTGACTTTCCACTCCCGTTCTTTCCCTTTGGGAATATGAACCTCAATTAAAAGGAATAAAATCGTGTAACTAGTATTTCTCTATTGTTTTAAAGTGAGAGGTTTGCAATTAAAGCACTGTGAGCATTTATGTAGAAAGGTTGGTTAAGTACACTGCTCTTGTCTTCCATATATGATTGCTTAAGTTTCAAGTGACCTCATGCCAAATGGAAATGGGTTGAGAAATCTTGGTTCAGTGCTTAGTGAACAATAGCCTGCGTTAAAAAGTGCATGCATAATTTTGCACAATTTAGATTCAATTGACAGTCTATTCAAAGAAGTCTCAGGATTAAATGAGCATGGAGACCAAATTGCCCTCTTACCCCAGAAAAGGGGTGGTCCCTTCCAGTCACACTAACACTTCATTGGCCCAAGAGTGTGACAAATCTTGCAATGAACCTGCAGTAGCCCGCATCTGGAGGTTAATAGCCGTCTTTTGTCTCCTTCGCTTTCTCTTCATAGCCCTTTTACTGAATTCCATCACAGAAAGTTTTACAATTAAAAAAAAATGTCCTGACAACCATTTTTGTAAATGGACCTTACCATCTAATCGTCCCTTATTCAACGTGGGTGACATTAACAAAATGTGAACTTCTGGTGAGAGAGCCAGCTGTCTAAATCTGTCAAATTGTGCAGTTTTATTACACATTCTCCTGTTCATAGTTTCACTGAAAACAATAAGGATACTGCTATATATTCAGCAAAATCTGAAAAATCCAGGGTTTCGCCTTACACACTTAATCTTTCCATCTCTTCCAAAAGAATCATTCCAAGTGAAAAGGTGTTATATTGCCATCAGTCCTCCTGTTTAAAGATATCTATATTAAATTCAGCAGACCCAGACTTTTTACACAGTCCTTTCCCAAGTGAAAGAGTTTCAAATGTCTTAGAAAAACATATGTACCCCAGGTGTCACTGCCTTTTCTTTTGTGAATCATTAGAATAAAAGGCCAAACTCTCTAAAAGAGAAGATAGCAAGATCCATGGATATTAAACCTGAGCAAAGAAAGTCAAGTCGTTGTCATTTCTTTTTGTTCTTGGGAGAGACGTAAATAGTAATGGCTAATTGATGGCGACATTATTTTAAACTCAGTGATCATTTCAAAAAAAATCTTTTGACTTTTTTTTCCAATCATATTTTTAAACTGTGACTGGAGAATTTTCTTGAATGATCCATGATAGGCAGATAGGAATTGGTTACAAGTATGAGCCAGGGAAAAGTTATTGTTCTATCATGTGAATGGCATCGTCCGCTTGGTTCTGAAAGCACACAATCAGAATGGAGAAAATTATGTCCTTGGTGTGAATGTAGATGTGTGCGATAAAGATAAAATAAAGAAACAGAAACATTAATATTATTATCCCTTTGTCCATTCTGGAGCTTAAACCCTGGGTGTCAATTTAATGTGAAATGCTGTTATGGAAGTTAGAAAGGGTTGGAAAAAAACTTTCTACCACGGCTTTTGCCAAATTCTTGTCCTGCTTAATAGAACCTTGTTTTCTGGCCAGTTATTTAAGGTAATGAGAAGAAAACTGAATTAGCACATCATTAGATTGAAAAGAAAATAAGAGTTAAAAAAAAAACCTGAGGGATGATCAGAAGTTCCATCTATAGCTTTTCTTCTTGGAATTTTGTTTCAGTGTGGCTATTGTAAAGTATATGTCTTATTCTATCACAAAGAATATGCAGAAGTTTTCTCAGACCAGTGGACTATCTCATAAAGAAAGAGCAGAGAAACATATCCATACAACATAGACACATGATCTGAATAGAAAACCATTCTCTTTTTCATTTATATACTTCATAGTAGGCATCTCTTATCTATTGATTTCTTTGAAAATAATTACATACCAATGTATTAACAACTTTAATGTTTTTTTCTATCTTAAGTCTTTTATCTTTGAATCATAAACTGTGTAACAAGCCTACCAAGCATAAAATGTTAGGTTAGATGCTACATCCAGGGTCTTTCAAAGTACCCATGAACTTAAACTTAATTATTAGTCTCACATTCTTAGTTTTGAAACAGAAAAGAGAAACCAAGCCTAAATTTTTAAGAGGAAAAATAAGTATGCCTTAGGCAGATGTAGTTGGCTGATCAGTATATTAAAGTTCCTGAGCATTTCTATAGAATGTTACCTACGGCATTTATCTCTACCCCCATCTCTGTCTCTGTCTCTCTTCTCTCACCCTCACCCCATATATCCTTCTTCCTCCTAACCTCTTCCTGCTCTTCCATTTCTATCAGTTTTGACTAAACAGACATGACCTCAGTACACCCATAATGACGATGTCCTGGGGTAGATACCTATTGATTTTGTTCATTATGATCTTTTCTTTGTTTTCCTGAAAAACACCCTCTCCCAATGTCACATGTGCTCACTCTATCATGAAGGAGAGTAGACGATTATGAATCTATTAGATCGACCTAGTACAGTTTTCAAAAGAAATAACCAAAAGAATAAATGACTATAAGCCCAGATGCTCCAGCTTGGCTTGTCTTCCATCTTAGATACAGGAAAACACAAAGAATATCCTGGCCAAGAGCTTGAGCTAACAGTAATAAGTTAGCAGCTGTTTCCTAGTCAGGCATGACCATCTCTATGGAGTCTGTTTTGAAGATTATTCCAAATCTCTCCTTTCCCCACCTCTGGGATGAGACATGAACTGGCAGAGAAATCAGACCAGAGTTCCATGCCCATGCAATGTACATATATCTGTATTCCCACTAGGAAGTTATTGTGAATACTTTTAGAAAGGCCCTCTTCAGAATATCCTACAGAAATGCATTTGCTATCTTACGTTCTTTCTCTTCGCCACTCTAACACAAGTTAGTCATACCTCTAATAGTTAACAATGTCAAAGAAGGTGGACACTGAAGAAAGAGGCATTTCAATGTGAAAAATACTAAAACCATGACCATAAAACCTGCCAAACACTAATCCTACCCAACTTCAACACTTCTTTCTCTTAAATATCTCTTAAAAATAACTTTTAAAATTGCTTTAAAAGAACTGTTTAGGACAGTGAGCTGAATTCAAGACAGCCCGAGTGACATCTTCTTGTCAATCATAGTGGTCGGTTCCCTAGATGCTATGAGACATGTATTCATTTGTGAGATCAGCACTTTTCTTAAAATCTCCAATTAACATGAACCCTAGAGATGCCCATCGTTTACCTTGCTTTCCTTTGTATAAGTCATATATAAGTGGATTGAAAAAATAAAAAAGAATGGATTCCTTGTAGCCACATAAAGCCTTAGGCCTAAAACTTGTTATCGCTTTTTTTAGCCAGACTACACATTGACCTACCAAAAAAAAAGTATCAATTCAACATGAATTCTAACCTATTAGAATTTCCTCATGTATATCACAGCCAGACATCTAGTTTCAGTAAGGACATTTTTTGCATATGCCAATTACATATTACTTAAAATAAAAATACATGTGTGTGTATATATATATATATATATATATGCAAATTAGCAAATGTTTGGTAAGTTATCTCAATTGACTGTAATATGTTAAGTTTAAAAAAGCACATTTTTAGCACATGGATAGAAAGAACAGAATATTAACAGTACTGGAAAATTCATAATGGATAAATTTACAATAAACTTTGCCTTCATAGTTAGAAACTAATTCTGGTATGTTTCCCTTTGCACTAACAACTCGCCAATAGTTTCCATTCATATGAACAATGTGTGATCAGGTTTGGTGTAGTCTATGCCCAGAATGTATGTTTCTTTACCTCATTCTTAAAATCTGAGACATGACTTTTCCTAGAATAAGTTAAGATTTCAGGTGTAGTAGAACCTAATACTATTAATACATTCTATTCATAATACTGTTATTGAGAAATTAAATTAACAGCCTTATGAGAAGTCAGGTACTCTCCATATCTCACATCCATGGGACATTTTTGTACATGCATTTCATCAAGAATCACAGAGTAGTAACAAGATAAGTGATATGAAGGTACTATGGAATTTGAGCAGCTTGATTCCCCAGGACATGTTAAAGAAGACTATTAATTTGAAAGAAACCCATCTAATTAAAATGAAATTATCAAATCATTATCATCTACAAACATGAAAGAAATCTGGAAAAAAAAAAACCTGTGTCCTTCCTGGCTTTATCTTTATGATTAATTTTGCCCAGTTTTAAAGAATAGTTAACTTTATTATTCTTCTAACATGTTTTCATTCTTCTAGCTGTTCACTTTCCTTTAGGTTGTTGATAACTTTAATCCTTGTTTGAATCTCCGTTAGGAGGTGGAGAGCTGTGGGAACAAGTGAGAAAGGCAGGCGCATGTTTGAGGAAGTGGAGTTAATATAGGTACTAGTTGGGATTTCCATAAGTGTTCTACGGAAGAGTAACAGACAAAGTCATTAGCTCAGATAATCCCTCTAAATTTGACTTAATCTGATTTATTTAACCAAGTTATTAAAACATCCAGTTCTCTTTGATCAGTCCTCTATTATTCAGCTACCTTTCCATTCATTAAGTCCACAAATATTTATTGAAGTGCCTAGCATGATTATGTGCTATAGAAAAGGCAAGGACATTTACAGTGGGGGATTGTGAGCCCAGTGGGTATGATGAACATCTTTGAAGCAAAAAATAATAATCACACCCAAGCAGCTCCAATTCAGCTCAACTTAAGAGTCCAGCAATAATAGTACAGATGGCCTAATGTACATCTGTGTGTATCTGGACGTGTGCACACACCGTGTATATATATTTATCTATCTGTACAAACACTACATATGTATACACACTATCTATGTAATATATAATATATGTATAATGCATATAAATTCTAACAAGTGTTTTTGTGTTATCTTTAAAATAGAACGATTGTATCTTGAAGTGGTAAATGCAGAGAATTGGTTTTTATTGTTGATCTGTGGATTTAATGATTTTTAGGTGAAAAGGATGTTTAAGTGTACAATTTCTTTTCTTAATTTAATATATTTATGTAAATGCATGCCTGAAATTTGGGTAGATTGGCTGTGTTTTGTGTCCTTTAACATGATCAAATGTATTAAACTTTATCTTATGACCTGATGTATATGTGCTATTCTAAAATTCTTTTTTTAGTATTCAAAAGTTTTTCCTAAATATTCAAAATGATTATATAAATGCTTATTTCAAATATTCTGTACCCAAAATGCTTCTTTAAAATATGCTTGCCTTTTGTCACTTTTCATGTTCTAATTTTAAATTTTTATTCCCCCAAATATATGCCAATGTTAAGGGTCAGTTTCATTGCATCTATACTAGATGGCCATAAGAGGTTATGTTGATTCAAATTTACTCTAAGTTGTAAATAGTTTAAATCTGACCCCTTTAAGTCAGTAAGAATTAATAAAAGAGCAGTTGAGAGTCCTGAGTGCCCAAATTGAAGAGAAGAAGTATGTAGAAGGGGAGGGGCATGTGAAAAAGTGATTGCAGATCCCCCAAAACTTGCCTTTTCCTTCCAGTTAACCCTATCAGAATTATTTTTATATATGGTCAGATATGCTATTTTGAACATAAATTTTAAATCTGCCAATGTTCTTTAGAAGAGCAAAATGATTTCATCGTGTTCTCCTTTCTTCCTAAATAAATACTTCTCTTTGACTCGTTAAGAAAAGCTGTTTCTCCATAAGAGATCATTATTTCTAAGAGAATAAAAAGTGTTATAAGATGATTATTCCTAGGCAGAGACCCTGGGGTCAGATTAGTCTCTAACAGTTTTAACTTGGGCAAAAATCACCCCATGAAAGGTACTCTTTAGTTCATTCCACATTGGTGGGGGAAGAGTTCTTTCTTCCTCAGGCACTGAGCTTCCAGGTCTTAGTCCCCACAGCTTTGCCCTAAATCACCCTATGTTTCCTTTGCATGGCTGGTCTTCCAACCAGATCATAAATCTCCTGAGGGCATGTTCTACCCTTGTAATCCCTGACAGAGCGGTTCCTGAATACTTGCCCTAAGGAAAATAATAATCATATGTAGGTAGGTAACAGCCTGGAGATGCAAGTGGTTTCTTGTCCCTCCCTTCTCTGGGTGCCCTCCCTCTCCCTTGATTGGCTTCTCAGCCCTGCCATCCCTAGTGTAATCCATTCCCAGCATTCAATTCTTTTTGTTGTAAACACTTGTAATGGTTTCTGTTTTCCTTTTTTAGAAGGTGATACATGTATAAATAAGAGTGCTTCAGACACAGATGAGAAAAGATAACATAATGGAATTACAAAGGGGCACGATGAGATCTCCTGTAAGGGAACACATTCAAAATTCATTGCCTTAAATCCCAATGTAATCACAGGAAGATGAAGTCAGAGAGATCCTACCCGGAAACCTGATACAAACCCTTACATTATTTAGGCAGCTACCAATGGAAAAGACATTCCCACAGTTGTCATTAAGAATTTCGTACCTCATAGGGTACCTGGATGGCTCAGTCAGTTAAGCATTCAACTCTTGATTTCGGCTCTGGTCATGATCTCACAGTTTGTGAGTTTGAGCCCCACATTAGGTTCTGTGCTGACGGATAGCACGCACGCTCTCTCTCTCTCAAAATAAATAAACATTTAAGAAAAAAAGAATTTCATATTTCACATATGTACTATTAAAACTATCAGCTCCTAAAACAAACAAACAAACAAAATATATCAGCTTCTAGTTTTGTCCAGGAGTCTGGTAGCTAATTTAAGAGATAGTTTTATGAATTTGCTTCTTTACACTCACTTTTTTATATATACATATGTCTTTTTAGACTAATGTACTATTTCCAAAAGAAGTACAACTTCAAGTAGCAGCTACACTTAGTATCTCATAGAAAAAAATACAGTTTTTCCTATTTGGAGTTCCAAAGAGGTCGCTCTGGAAATTAAATTCTACCATCATTCAAAGAAATGAGAAGATAAAAGGAAGAAAAACAACTTGGATGAAATCTTTCTTCTACATTTCTGTAATTTGATTTATATTTGATTTCTCTATGACATTTTCTATGATTAAAAGAACCAGAATTTAAAAGAGGAAAAGAGGGAACAGGAAGAGGGAGGGAGAAGCCTGGGTACCTCCTGACTATAAAACTTCATTCTGCTTGGGAATATGCCCACATCAGAAACTACTTGAGCTCACTCTTGTAACTTAATAAGATGTTGTCAGATCCTTTTGACATATTTATAGCCTTCTAATTAAAACTACTTGATGCAAAATCCATGTGCTTCATGTAAAGCAATTTATATTATCATAGACACTCTGTTCTATGATCTAAGCTACTAGAGCCATGCATGCCAGGTAGATTGGCAGGAACCTGGATTAGGGATGTGAGATATGGGTCCTGGCCTTGTATCTACACCTCATTAGCCAGGTGATATTGCATAAGTCTCTCACTGCACCAGGACTCAGTTTCCTTAGTAAGGTTCCTTCTAACTCTAACAAGTATGGCTATTAATATTACTAATCCCAGAATCCATGTGAATTTCAGATCCAAAATTGGGAAATCTAAGACAGAGTCTGTTAACTACTCCATTTCTTTTCTAAGAAAAGAAGTGTTTACTCATTTTTCTCTAGTCTCCCAGCCTCCTCTCCTCCTACCTTCTGTGGTTCTTTGTTGTTTTCTGCTCCTTCTATCCTGATGTGATTCATTTCTTAGTCCTTTCATGTCTCACAGCTCTCACTCTAAATTTTTTTAATAAGTGAAATTGCTTCTTTATTTTTTAATATATGTTACTGTGAAATTGGCTTCCATACAACACCCAGTGCTTATCCCAACAAGTGTCCTCTTCCATGTCCATCACCTACTTTCCCCTCCCCTCAGCCCCCATCAACCCTCAGTTTATTCTCTGTATTTAAGAGTCTCTTATGGTTTGTCTCCCTCCCTCTATGCTTGTAACTTTTTCTCATTCTAAATTTCTACAACACTATCTAATCTGTGGCCACCTTTGTGCTAAAAAAGTACAGTCACAGGTACTTCTCTCTGTAGGGGAGTGTACAGTGTACAGCCACCACTCAGTCCTCCAAGGTCCCTAATGTCTAATTTTGCAACTGTCAGAAACATTACATCTTCCATGTATTGTGTTCTCAAAAGGACTGCTATAACCACCCTATCTGACAGATAGATACCATATTCTGGGTAGACACAAGGGCAGAAATGTCTGGTAGACATCATCTAAAAATGGACAATTAATGATACAGAAGTGTCAACCTTAAAAATAAAATAGCTTGTTATTTAACCAGCAGAAATGAGTTTATTTGAGAATAGCAGATGAATTACAACTTGGTACTTGCAAAATATGCTGAACCACAGGCAAGTTCAAAGAACAAAAGAGAGGGTTTTACTTTTATAGGGAAAAGATGGAAGTGGGTATAGTTTTGAACAAAAATCTATTATAGGAGAGCAAGAATTCAGGGCTATGGTGGCTTCTCATTGGCTGAGCTGTAGTAGTTTCTCATTGGCTGAGTTGTTTCTAGGTAAGAAGAAAATCTTCCTCCTTTCTGCTGGAGTATGTAAAGTAAGCTTCTTCCTGCTGGGGGATGTGAAGTAAGCTTCGATAAATGGTACATTAGTGAGAACCCTCCCTTCACTGCTTCCTGACCCCATTCAGATTTTCTTTATTGATTTTCACATTTGCCCCTTTGGATCTAGATCTTTTTTTAAAGCCATCAGTGCTCAAGCATCTGATTATTTATTTATTAAATGTTTTTGTCTGTTTATGTACCTTGTTGCCAGGAAGGACCATTCCTGGGAGTCATGTCCTACATTTCAGGGAGAGCAGGTGGTGTTGGAAACCATTGAACCCACATTTGAACAATGAAGGTAGAAGGAGGGGCTCTCAGGCATTTCCCATTCTCAAGTTCATATCTTGTCTAGAATGTATGCATTAGAAATCATCTCAAAGCATTAAGCTAACATCATTCTATTTTTAGTGCATCACTTCTACAGAGACTTGACAAGCAACAAAGTTTAAAAATCATTATGCAAAGCAGAATTAAAAGTAACATGACAAGTCCAAGTTAAATGATGGTTCTAAACCATGACTTTAAGACCTAAAAGTAGCCCACTGAACAAAGAATCATGGAGACCCAGGTGAAATTAGTTGTAATCAGTGTGCTTGTTCCCTGATCTTGTATAAGATATAACAAGTGGTATTACCTATTGCACAAATGCCTCCTTCAGTAAGTAGGTAATTAAGGCCAATGAGATGATCCCAAACTGCCGGAGTCAGTGAGTCAAGTTATCATAGTTGAGTTGCTACTGCTTTGGCTGTGAAATCAGCTGGGTCTTTTAAAGTTGGGGAGAGATTTCTGATCATAGCTGTTCACTGGCACTTACTCTGACCCAAGGGAGAAAGGATCTCCCTACTAGGGCAGACACAGAGTCATGTGTGATGCCTGGAAAGTTCCTGTTTAAGATGGCCATGGAGGCTTAATGGGATGGACCAAAGGGAAGATAAGTGGGAGGCTCCTGAGTTGTTATGAATATTAACATGGACAATTAAATGTCCTAAAAATCATTGACCTCCACTTTACCCACTACCTAAACATTCATATGCCCATGAAAATGCCATCCACACAGACAAAAATGAAGCCAGATGGCAAACAGAGGACTCCAGTTAAGGTCTAGTCATTGAAAGATCCATTAGTTGAAATTTCATGTTTGACCTTTTAAGTGAGGGATCAGAGGCATTGGGATGACATTCTGTAAGGTATCATCTACTCCTCAAGAGGGCTTTTTAAAAAGTCTTGCAAAAAGGGGTTAGCGCTTTGTATTTCCCTTGGGTGCAGGGGGACATATTGTATTCAAATAAGGAAAAGAACGTGGGAAGTCAAATAAATATCATACGATTTTCAGAGATGGAAGTGTTTAGTTGAGCTAATACAGTAATGACTGGGGAGAGGTTGAACGAAGGTATGGGAACACCTAGCGGTAATACCCTAAGCCAATAGTTAACATTCATAGTTTTGCAGGTATAATTGACAGTGGCAATGGGGATTACGGAGAAATTGCTACAGGTAAGACCAAGAGGTCTCTGACATCATGAACAGATTGGAGTCTCCGGTGATAGACCCAGTAGTCAGAGAGGTTTCTTCCTTTTGCAATAGATTGGGAAGGGTGAATAAAAGCATTATTATAAAAAGAAAATAAGGTAAGAAGCAACAACAAGGAAAAGGTATGCAGTTCTTTTTTTTTAAAAATATATGTTATTGTCAAATTGGTTTCCATACAACACCCAGTGCTCTTCCCACAATTCCAAGTCTTTAAAACAAAAAAAAAGCTAACAACAATAAAAAGATATACAAGTCTGGCCCAGTCACCTTAAGAAAGCTGTCTTTCTCAGCTGTCATTTGTTTCAATTCCTAGTAAGGTCCCTTTCAGTGAGGTTGGAGGAAGTCTCTTAGAAGGTGTCTTTTCCAGTGATGAAATCCCCAGCCTGCAGATTATCATGTCTGATGTTTCTTTTTTTTTTTAATTTTTTTAATGTTTTATTTATTTTTGATACAGAGAGAGACAGAGCATGGGAGGGGGAGGGGCAGAGAGAGAAGGAGACACAGACACAGAACCAGAAGCAGGCTCCAGGCTCTGAGCTGGCTGTCAGCACAGAGCCTGATGTGGGGCTCGAACCCACAAACATGAGATCTAACCTGAGCCAAAGTCGGAGGCTTAACCGACTGAGCCACCCAGGCCCCCCATGTCTGATGTTTCTGTCTCCTGGGAGCTCACTGTGGAAATATTGCTCTACTGAAGTATGGTTATTTTCAACAGAAGAAATTAGGCCTTGGGGCTCATGGGTTAAACATCGGATTCTGGATTTCAGCTCAGATCATGGTTCAGCTCATGAGGTTGAGCCCACATCAGGCTTTGCACTGACAGCTTAGAGCCTACTTGAGATTCTCTCTCTCTGCCCCTCCTCCATTCATGCTTGTGTGCCAACACGTGCTCTCTTTCTCTCTCAAACATAGATAAACTTAAAAAAAAAAAAAAGAAGAAGCTATTAGGCCTGTATAATAGTAAAACTATCCTTTTTTATCAGTTGTGGATTAAAGGGGGGTACATTGGGCATCTGGTGATTATCTCAAAAGAGGAGAGTATTTGGGTTCCAAAAGAAGTGGGTCTGAGATTCACAAGAACCAACAGTAGTGCTTCTGGCCGGGGTATTTTTAGAGTTTCTACCAATTTTGTTAATTAAGTCTTAATAATGCCATTAGTACATCCCATTAGTCCTGAAGATTGAGGGTGGTAAGCCCAGTGAAAATGCTGGCCAAACAGCACAAACTTGTCAAACTACTTGACCAGTAAGTTCCCCGTCACTATGAAGTTTAAAAGTGGGGGGATGGTTCTCCGGATAGGGATAGGAATGATCGTTTCTAACAGAATTTTAGTGATGGCGAAGACAGTGGCCTGTTTATAAGGAAAACAGATTCTTATCAAAGTTATGCAAATAGCTATATTACCATGAAAATAAGAATACTCATTGAGAATTTCTGAATTCTTGAAATATCAGATAGGAAGGGGGGTGAGGTGATGGTCACGGAGAGGGGCACTTGTGTGGAAGAGCACTGGGTGTTATATGAAACCAACTTGATAATAAACTATTTTTAAAAAATAAAAATTTTTAAAAAAAGAAATATCAGATAGGGAGAAAAAGTCGTTGTTTCACATTTGTTCACAAAGATATATTTTACCAAATTGATGTAAATCACAGATAGTTTGAGAAAAGTTTCCTTAAATCCAATTCAGTGGTCTGATCTTGGTTATCAGAGACCTGGGCACCTGCGTGCCTTGATCAGTTAAGCATCCAACCCTTGATCCAGGTCATGATCTCGCAGCTTGTGAGGCCGAGCCCCTCATAGAGATACCAGGTCGGGCTCTGCACTGACAGTGCGGGGCCTGCTTGGGATTCTGCCTCTCCCCCACCTCTCAAAATAAATAAATAAACTTTAAAAAATTTATTAAAAAAAGTTATCAGAGATCGTCATTCTAAAGAACTTGTCAGAGTCCTTTCTATGAATTTCTCTGAATATGAAACATAGTTTGTAAAAGCATTGAGTAAAACAGTAACTGCCTATAAGTGGCAAAAGACTTATTACTTCTTATTTTTGTGACATACATTTTAAAATTATGGCTGATAACATCATATAAGGACATGTCAGAATGTGAGAAAATTTGTATAGTTTGCAGGACACTTACAGTAACACATACCTATAAAAATATAAGGTGAAGAAGGTCTAACATTCCTTCTTATTTGACAATGTGTCCCATGTAATTTAACATATCAAATAAGCCTAATTAATGTAACATCTCCCTTTTTATAAGGAGACAGAATTAATCCTTCGAGATGTTCCAAGGACCCTCTGAAAAAAAAAAACCCATTAGTTCATGGTCAAAAAGACTTGGAATTGATTTTAAGAAGTTTGTGAAAAATATCAAAATATTTTGGACAGTTGACCAAATAGGATCACGGAAAATTATAAAACAATATTTATTTATTTAACCAAAGTGACAAAAATATTTCAAACACAAATAAGAAGGTAACATGGCTGTAAAAAGCCTTAGCTCTTTGTTTTAATTGGGGTAGAATCAACATACAGTGCTAGATCCGTAACTGGTGTACAATATGGTGATTGAACAATTCTACACATAACTCTGTTCATTATGATAAGTGTGCTCTTTTTCCTTTTATTAAAGGTTTGTTTATTAATTTTGAATGACAACATGCATGTACATGCAGGGGAGGGGCAAAGAGAGAGGGAGAGAGAGAATCCCAAGCAAGGTCCATGCTGTCAGTGCAGATTCCCCACATAGGGCTCAATCCCACAAACAGAACAGTGAGATCATGACCTGAGCAGAAAATCAGGAGCCAGATGTTTAGCTGACTGAGACACGCAAGTGTCCCAGGATAAGTGTACTCTTAGTCCCCTTCACCTGTTTCACCCAGCCCCTACCCACCTCCCCTCTCGCAACCCCTAGTTTGTTCTCTGTGCTTAAGAGTCTGTTTTTTTGTTTGCTCTTTTAACAGAAAAAAACTTGGCTTCTCTAAGTAATCAATGACCTGATAAAGGCAAAATACAGAATCTCTGTTGCTAGACAAATTACATTAAAGGTAAATAAACTTTGTTTACAATTTTTTATTAAGAGCAGACCAATAATCTAGGAAATGTCCTTTTCACAGAGAGAAAAAGCAAACCTTAATTTTGCATCAATGTATTTTGATATTAACTAATTTTTAAATAAATTCATTTTAATCTTAGCTAGCTGGACCACACATTATAATTCCTTTTTAAAGACTTCTTTTCCACAAACCTTGACAACTTACTATTTTTTTACCAATAACACACACCCTACTCTTCTTGCCTTCTTCTCATATATGGTCATTTTCTTCCCTCCTTATCGGAACCTACTAGTTTATATATATAAGTATAATATACATATACTTATATATAAGCTTATATACTAGAATTCTTAACCCTTAGAATGCTTAATTCCTAGTGAAAACTAAGAAGTAAGCAATTGTGGACCAACAAATTTATAAATGCATTTTATAATATCTAGAAGCATACACCCTCTTAAATACTACAGTCTTTCAGTAAAGCACAAGACAAGCTCACTAACAGTCCTAAATCTATCTTTAGTTTTTCTACAATAGGAAGACAAAAGTAGATAAACCTACGTTCAGTGATCAATGTTTTAGTGTTTTATCTTCCTTGTAAAATAATCTAATTTTAATAAAATTCCAACATTTAATTTAACTTAGCAAAATCCAACAGTTTCAAGTTACCAAAAAGATCTGTGGAAGCTACTCTTTTTAAGTATACATCCCATAAAACATAATTATTGCACCTAAAAATCCTTACCCCATTTTTATCTAAATCATTTGTTCCCAACAACTGTGTTTACATTACTCACAAAAACTTTATGCGAAGATAGATAAAGTTAGTCATTATCTCTAGTGGATTTTCTTGCTAACAAATTTTCGAACAGAGATAATATGAATTTATTTGACTAATAAACCCAGGTAGAATCAGTTATCTACTGGCATTATATTTAATGCTGATAACGGTGGGGGCAACTGGGTGCCTCAGTTGGTTGAGCACTGGACTCTTGATTTCGTCTCAGGTCATGATCCCAGAGTTGTAGGAATCGAGCCCCACATCAGGTTCTGTGCTAGGCGTGGAGCCTGCCTAAGATTCTCTCTCTCTCCCTCTGCCTCTCTGCCCCACATGCACTCTCTCTCTCTCCCTCTCTCTCTAAAATTAAAAAAAAATGCTGTTAACTCTGAAGACATGCCATTTTTATTAAACCAACAACTTAAAGGAGATTTTATTTATCAAAGATTATCTCAGATCATGTGAACTCAAAAAATATTTGAATCAGTTTACATAAGCACTTATTTCTCTTTAAGCCAATTAAATAGAGCTCTTTACAAATTAATTTTGCCAGTATAATCCAGACAGAAAAATATCACGTATCTATCACATACATAACACATAATTAAAGACAGAGATCTTATAGCTTTTGTTTAAAAACTTTTAGCCATGCCTCAGGTATGTAGGATTTAGGTTCACCTTAATGATCTCATTTTAACTTGATTACCTCTGTAAAGAACTTATCTCCAAATAAGGACACATTCTGAAGTACTGAAGGTTAGGACTCCAACATATGAATTCTGTGAGGCAGACACAGTTCAACTCATAACATGGTGCTCCAGAAATGGCTTCAGACTTACTGACGTCTCATTTTCATGACCTTAAGGCATCTTCAGTGTGCCTCCAGTCACCTGGAGACTTTGCTAAAATACAGAGTCTGATTCAGTAGGTCTAGGGTGGGGCTGGAGGTTCTATATCTCTAATAAATTCCTAGGTAACGCTAACGCTGCTGGTACATGTCCCATCCCACACTTTGAAGGGCAAGGATCTAAAGCACGGTTTATAGGCTGTTTTAACTACAAGGACAGAATGGTAATACTGTCCTCGAAGGAAACATGGCCCTGCCTCCAAAAGGGAAACAAGGATATGTCCTATATCTTTATCCCAGGCTTGTGCTTCATTGAGTAGAAGGTATACAGGGGCACAGAGCAAATATTTGTGCATGGAGTCAGTCATCCTCATGAGGTCGAGCTGGGGCTGCCTGCCGCCACAGCTGCTGTTTTCATTTTCAGCAATAGCATCATCATCGCACAAACAGCTACAACATTTTCAGGTATGCTGGAATTCATCAACCTGCTCAAAATAAACTTAAACTGGGTTGCTAAGGCAATATGTAACCATAAACAAAATATGTTAGTTTTAAGCTATGCAAATTGTGCAAAGATAGTACGTAGTCATAACAGAAAGCTGTGAAAGACTATCAAGAGAAAAATATTTTTAAAGGAAATTATCACTGTGAATAAATATGTTTAAATGAAGATATATACTTGAAACAAATAGAAAATCACTTTATCTAGAATTATGTCAAAATGCCTTGGAAGCAACTTTTAAGGCTGCTCACTATAGAACAATACGTACCATCTGATTCAAATATTTATGCACTTTTTTTAAAAAGTTTTTAAACATTTATTTATTTTTGAGAGACAGAGTACATGCAGAAGAGGGGCAGCAAGAGAGGGAGAAATAGAACCAAAGCAAGTTCCAGGTTCCAAGCTGTCAGCACAGAGCCGGATGTGGGGCTGGAACCCATGGAACCATGAGATCATGACCTGAGCTAAAGTCAGATGCTTAACTGATGGAGCCGCCCAGACGCCCCTACTTATGCACTTTTCAAAGCAGGGCTGCCCACTGGAACTTTCTGTGATGATAGAAATGTATTCTGTCTGCAGTGTCCAATACAGTAGCCACTAACCGGCCACATGCAGGTATCGAACACTTGAAATGTGTGACTGAGGAACTGAATGTTTAATTTTATTTAAGTTTAATTAAATTTAAATTTAAGTTAGCAATATAAAAGTAGAGTGTCTTCAATTCAGAGAGTTCAGTTCATATGTCGTGGTGATGTGTTTGTTTGATAATCTCTTATATATAATTCACACTGAAATGTTTCATGTTTGCTCTGACTTTATGTTTTGATCCCATAACTTACTCCAAATAGTATACTGTACTATTACAGTACTAAAAAGTACTGTATACCCTTTGCTCTGAAATCTTTTACATTGGCTTTTGACCAAAACCAATAAAATTTTTAACTCTAGGTATAGTTTAATAGTACAGTTAAAACCATTATGCATGTGTGGAAACTGTGCACTGTAATAGTGTGTAGGCACATCTCTGAGTATAAACAACTGAAGAAGTAGCACCAGATACACAGAATGTTGGGGGACAGAAATGACAGTGGCTGACCCTTATCGTGTGCCAAACTTCCCAGAGTACAGACAGAGGAACCAGGGGCATGAGAATGCCACTATGTGCTTTTATTTTTAGTTCTACAAAATTCCCCTGAAAGAGAAGAATTTTGGAGCAATAACCAACAGCATTCAGAGAGAGAGAAAATCAAATCCATTAGGCTGTCTCTATGATTCAGTTCTAACAATTTTACCACATGCAACCTGAAGTCAACTGTGAAGCGTGAGCAATTAGGTATAGCCAAGCAGAATGTCATGGGCCCAAAGAAAAAATGAAGAAAAGATCTTTCCCTAAATAGAAGTAGACAGAAAAAGGCACAAGACAGTAGCAATTCAGCTCCACGATAAGGAAATAAGTGGGAGGTAAAAGTAATAACATCTAATACTTACATAGTACACATGTGAGTACCAGAAGGAGCTATGAAGGGTCTGAGATGTCACTCTACTTAGAAGCTAACAAATTAGCCTGTTATAATTTCACAAATGCTGTCAGAAGACATGAGACTCTTGGTTCAGAGACCAAGGACAGTTTATTACTCAAAACAATAACCATAACTAGCATCCAGTTTTCTGAGACCCAGATTTCATAAAGTAACACAGAAGGGGCCAAGTGGTACTTGCATGCACAGTGGGTTCAGTTTCAGAAAAGGAACTTAGAGCTTAGGAACACCAATCCTTTTATAATGAACAGTAGGCAAAACTACCTGATCTTTGCATTAGAGGGAGAAGCTACCTCTGTTTACCCAGGCTGTTTGCTATGTAAGCATACTTGAAAAGACAGTTCAGAACAAAGGCATTCAATGCTTCTGCTTTGTAAGATATGCAGAAACACAAAAGACCCATGTAGAATTGTCACCCAACGAGCATCTTACAAATAATGAACTCCCTTAACTTTCTCAACAACCATGCGAGGTAGGTATTCTTTCACCATTTCACTCATGAGAAAATGGAGGGACACAGCATTCTTGTAGCTATTAAGAATATTAATATTTCATATTAAGCTATGAGAATTTGTACCCAACAATCTGACTCTGGGAGTAGGATTGTCCAACAGGATTATTACATAAGCCCTGTGTGTCATTTAAAATTTTCTAGTAGCCACATTAAAAAAGTAAAATAAGAAAGAGGCAAAACAATTTTTAATAATATATTTTATATAACTCCATGTACACAGAATATTATTTCAACATGCAATCAATACATAAATTATTAATAGAATATTTTCTATCCTGTTTTATATTAAGTCTTTGAAAACCAGTGTATATTCTATACTTGCAGCACATTTTAATTCAGGTATGAAATTTTTATCAAAACTCCTTGACAGATGAAAAAGTAGATTCACATACCCAAGTTGTCCCAAGCATATTTAAAAGCTTCCAATAACTGGATGAAGTTTTTAAAGGTAAACCAGTCAGGATTAAGCAAATTAAACATCCACTTCTTCAGCCACAGTAGCCACATTTCAAGTGCTCAATAGCCATGCCTGGCTAGTGGCTCCTGTATTGAACAGAATAACTTTAGAGCCTGTGGACATAACCTCTGTGCTCTCCTACCTCACAAAGAAAGTGCATTAAAACTGTACAGAATTTTAACTTAATTCTTCATTCTTCTATTTTAATTGTTTTAAAAAGTCATAGTTTTAATTATGCATGCCCTGCAGGTTGTGGAGAGCAGCCAAGACCAGGGGCAGTGCAGTGCGGAGGATCAGAGCGCAGGCTCACGGTGAGACAGGCTCAGTCCCATCTACCGCTTCTCAGCACTTCTTAGCTCTGTGACCATAAGTATATTCCCTGACCTCCTGAAGCTCCAGTTTATCTTTAACGTAGGGCACTAACAGCCCCTCTGAGGATTAACTGAAGCCATTCACATAAAGGGCCTGGCCCAGTGCTTGGCACATGGTTCCTGCTAATAAATGTCAGTCCCAAGACCAAAGATGTTTAATAGCACCTCATTTTAAGATGCCCATTTGCTTCCTGGAGGGAGGCCTTGCTCCTTCAGCTGTGCAGCCCAATGTCACCCTCTAGTGCCAAAAACCTTGAACAGCAGGCAGCACACACCAAACATCCGGAACACCGAAGCTCTGAAAGGATGGGTTCCTTTCTTCAACTTCAGATGCTGTATCTGACCCCGATGGGCCAGTCCCAATCCTCAGTCCCGTTAATCTGTATTATGTCTTTTAGGCCAGTGTTTCTCAAACTTTAATGTCCTTTCTTACCAATTACCTGGGGGATCTTGTGAAAAACAGTTTATTCACTAAGTATGAAGTAGAACCTGAGAGTCTACATTTTTATTTTTTGGCTTGTAGAATTTCTTTTTTTTTTCCTTTTTTATATAATAGTTTATTGTCCAGTTGGTTTCCATATAACACCCAGTGCTTCTCCCCACAAGTGCCCCCCATGACCATCACCCCCTTCCTCCCGCCCCCTCCCCCTTCAGCCCTCGGTTCATTTTCAGTATTTAATAGTCTCCCATGGTCTACATTTCTAAGCAGATTCTGATTCCAATGTTGCTGCCCCATAGACTCTTCTTTGAGTAGCAACATTTTAGGGAATTCTATTTGTAATTTCAGCTCTTTCAAAAGTAGCATCCAAATTTGTTAGAAGAAAAACCCTCAGGATTAAACTAAATGTTATCTTCTTTCTCCTGTAGATATGTGCAAAAAAGAAAGCCTTAACTGAATGCTGAAGTTGAAATGCACCGGAATTTTGGATGTATTGGATGGCTTCAAAGAGAGCAACAGTGTTCTCCCAGGGGGAGTGCCTCAGCAAGAGAACATGGGGGTGGATGGGCTACTATGGCCAATTCTTGTTATACTCTTTTGACTTCAGAATGTAATTCAAGATCATGTGCTATTCTAACTGAAAATCTATGAATCAATGATGACTATATAAATTAATCTGTGTTCAGGGTGCTTGAGTGGCTCAGTCAGTTAAGCCTCTGACTCTGGTTTCAGCTCAGGCCATGATCTTATGGTTCATGTGTTCAAGCCCCATGTCAGGCTCTGTGCTGACAGCGCAGAGCCTGCTTGGGATTCTCTTTCTTCCTCTCTGTCTGTCCCTCTCTCCCGTCATCTCTCTCTCTCTCTCTCTCTCTCACTCAAAATAAATAAGTTTTTTAAATAAATATATAATTAATTAATTAAATCTGTGTTTCTAGTTAGAGGCCCAAGGTAATTTGGAGTGGATAATGGCACGGTAGTAGACTCTCTGGACCAGCACTGGAAATTAAGTCAGAAGCCATTAATCAGTGATCTTTCCAATGTCATATTCAAGGGACATTGAAAGGTTAACATTTGGAAGACATCATGATCTATACCTATTTCATATCAGATAAAATGGATATAAAGAAAATTGCCACATTTCTGAAAACATTAATCAAGATAACATAGTGACAGTGCTTTGAAAATAGTTTTCCATGGATGTAAATGCAATTTATTTGAAGTCTGACTGACAAAACTAGCTCAGCATCTCATTAGTATAGTGAACAATACTGTTTTTGTCTTTTTTTTTTTTCTGGTAAGAAGAAAAGGGGGGGTGGAGTTTATTTAAATCTGTCTATTTTTTTTAACTTATTGAGATTACAATGACTTCATTACTCCAAATTTCTAGGTATTTGTGTTGCCTCCCACAATGTGACTGCCAAATTAATGATAATATTTATTCTCATTTTGTTTTCAAACATTTATTTCTGATGATGAGTTTCATACACTACAATGTAGTCATACTTTGTTGGTAAGTTTGCTTGCTATCTAGCTGGACTCACTATGTTACCAACTTTGGTAAAAAAATAGCCCACAGGATTTTTCAAAGGCATGCTGAATATCAAACATGGCAATCACGGGAGGTCTATAGTATTTATCTCACAAAGCATTGTGACATTTTTCTGGACTGAACTCACATGTTTTACCTACTTTTGACCCCTCCCACCACAGATATATGTGAAGACTGACCTCTCTACTTCCTTGTTTCATTGTAGGAAATTATCTGATTAGTTTCTGTTGGCTTCTTAGAAGCTTGTTTTAAAGTATTTCGCTTCCACTCATTTTGCCTTAGGATCTCATATTAATGTGCTTCCCGTACATCAGCCCCTTTACAATACTAGATCTCAAAAAAACATTCATATCAGGATGCCTGGGTGGCTCAATTGGCTAAGCGTCCAACTTTAGCTCAGGTCATGATCCCACTGTCTGTGGGTTCAAGCCCCACGTCGGGGTTTGTTCTGACAGGTCAGAGCCTGGAGCCTGCTTCAGATTCTATATCTCCTTCTCTCTTTGCCCCTCCTCCACTCGCTCTCTCTCTCTCTCCCTCTCTTTCACACAAAAGTAAATAAACAATAAAAAATTTTTAAAAAGACATTCATATCAATGTATTATACTTACTACAATGTAAAGGGAGAAAGGGAATTTTGGTTACCAAAGTTTTATAAAACCTGTGAAAACAAAGTAAAGCCAGCCTCATGTTTCTATAATGAGAGAAAATCAAAGAAAGAAGGTAGGAGGGTGGAAGAGAGGATGAAATTTGGAGGCTTCCTTCCTATACACTTTCTCTCCCATTTCCGTGATACAACCTGACTTTAGGGCCAGAAAACACTGATTTAATCACAGGATGGTGTTAAGGACCCTTACAACACTGCACAAAGTGACAAATAGCTACTGAAGACGAGGCCAGGCCATGCTGGAAGACACAGGTGTAGAGGGCAAGTTTTTTTCTCAAAATGCCGAGAATGTGGGAGGAAAGACAGATCTAGACATAAAAGATAACATATGTGTCTAAAGTACTTACCTGGCAAAGCAACTTTTTTGGCTTAAATCCAGCCCACTTTGGTTATTTACCTAAGGCCTGTGTTTGGAGCCTGAGTCAAGAGAGGAGGGTGAGATCTTGTGTCACAATTAAAATTCCAGATGAGGTTTTCACTTCGTCCATTAAATGAACCCAGCATCATTTATCACCCTGAGCATTGCTAAGTTTCCCATGTCCCATTTCCCACATCCAGGCTGACTGGACGCCTGGCCAGACACACAACCTTGCCACCGTTACCGTTTCATAAGCTCTGGCTTCCAGGCCCTATGATCAGCCCATCCATTCAACTCCAGCTCAAGATGGAACTTCTTTTCATTATTGTGTTCATGGCCTACCTACAAGCAGAGATGGCCACAACAACACACACACCCCAATTCAGAAAAGGTTATTTGCAGGCAGGTAGCCTGGACCAACAACAGTATGGCATTTCATAGTGCTCCAAGCATAATATATTTAGTTAATATTCTACGAAGACAAATTTCCTAACAAAAAGAGACAACCTGGATATGCCATAGAAGCAAAACCAGATTATGGAGCTTCTAGAGATTAGAACTTGGTACCGCGAGTCTTACCTCATTATCCAGTTTGCTTCTCTCCTCATTATAAAAGAAAAATAGCAATGCTGATATTTGTAAAGAATCTTCATTTGAAAACTACCATTACTCTTCCTTTGGGAGACAAAGTGCATTTTATATATGGAAAAAAAAACAGTTTATGATATTGCTTCTGAAAAGTATATTTAGAAAACTTTGACTGGACCTATTCAATCTCAATGCCACTTGTCCCTAATTCCCTTTCCAAGCAATTTAACACAACACTGGAGGCATATATAATGAAAGTTGAGCTAATTGAGGGCAAAAACTTAAAGGGAACCCCAAAATGTTCAGCCAATAATTCCTACCCAGAAGTAAACAATTATATGAAAGCCAGTCAGTAGCCAAATGTCTCACTACCTGACTGGGTAAAATATGATCGAAAGATCATGCAGTGAGACATCCGTGGCAGAGAATTCCCTCAACATAACCACTGCCCTGCGTCGGAGGAGTTGGGGCGCTTCTAGAAAAACCAGATAGGGCAAAAGACTAGAGGGAAGGCAGGTACTTGATAGCAGAGGCTGCGTCTCTAGGAAGTGGGTCTGGGGCATGGTCTTTGAAGACAAGAAGGCCAAGGAACACAGGAGGAGTCTCAGAATGCCCCTGTCCTCTGGATGAGAACTAAACCACACTGGAGAAATGCCAACTTAAGAGGAAGACGGGGTACCCTCCTTCATACTGCTGCTGTGTAGTTATTGCTGCATCCTCTAAAAACCGGGTAGGTCAAAGGGAAAGGTATTTCCCATGAGATGTGTTTTGGTCTCATGAAAAAATTGAGTTAAAGCATCAGTTTATCCTGGCATTTGGGCATTGATTCAACATTCAGCTAAACAACAACTGCACACCTGCTAGGTACGGGAATAACAGAAGGAGATTAGGCTCCGGGCCTCAGAGAACATACATTTTAAGGAGGCAGGCAGAATAGAAAAAATTAACAATAAATGGTATAATTACATATTGTAACAAACGGTATCATGGCAGATTGTACTTTCTTTCCAAGGTTGCCTGCAACAAGATCTCCCACCCCACATGCTTTCCTAGAGCCATCCCCCATCGAAATCAGGAGGTTTATTCCTCCATCCTTGAATCTGGGCCAATAAAACATAGAAATGAGGCCGCAAGACTTTTAACGTCACTATGTCATAAAAGGTTATGCAATTTTCACTTTGCTCACAGGAACACTTGCCTTTTGAAGTCTCAGCCACCATGTAAGCAGCTGGATTACCCTGAGGCCACTCTGCTGTGAAGAGGCTAAAAGTAGCCTGCCTAGAGAGACCAAGAGACTACACTAAGGAGACTGAAATCCACCCAGACCCCCAGCTCCAGCCACGTGCTCTTCCAGCTCCGGCCACTTCCCAGCTGTAATTGCATGAAAGACTCTGAGCAGGAGCCACCCAGCCCAGCTTCTCCTGAGTTCCTGTCCCAAAGAAACAAGAGATATAATCATAGAATGATTCCATTTGCTTTAAGCCACTAAGTTTTTGGGTGATTTGTTTCATAGTAATTGATAAATAGAACAGTTAAAAAGGAAACGAACAGGGTGATGGCACAGAGAGTAATGGGGAGTGAGGGCTGCATTAAATAGGGAAGGCCACAGAAGTCTGTTCTCAAGAGAAGAATGTCAAGAGGTCTGGAAGAGGGCATCCCAGACAGAAACAAAACCCAAGAGCTGGAGGGAGGAAAGGAGTTGGAGTTTTAAGTGCATTGCAAAGCCTTTGGGTGATTTAAAGCCACTAACACCAGTCCAAGCTATTACTCCAGATGCCTTAGTTCCAAGGCCCATTGCTCCAAGCCACAACTCTCACTATATGAGCATTAATCCAAAGAATGGG
>NC_043700.1:77438613-77440617 GCF_006229205.1 Suricata suricatta | reverse complement strand
CTCGAGGGTTTTGATGGTTTCCTGTCTCACATTCAAGTCCTTCAGCCATTTTGATCTTATTTTTGTGTACGGTGTAAGAAAGTGGTCTAGTTTCATTCTTCTACATGTTGCTGTCCAATTTTCCCAGCACCACCTGCTAAAGAGGCAGTCTTTTCTCCATGTGAAAAATTCTGAGGACTTTTATATGGAAGTTGCATCCTGATGAAGATGAAACATTTTGAAATTAAATTCTAAACTCTAGATTTGTGTTAGTACTCCAAGCTTGTTGATTTTAGAGTTCTTGACTATTAAATCAAAGTTTGGTGACAAGGGCTAAGATTCTTAGGTCCATCCAAGTGAGGGAATCTTGACAGTGCCTCGGTTCTCATACTTCACCGAGTCCCCGGGGGTTCCCATTAGAACACTGAGTGCTGAGCCTCACTGCTGAAATTTCTGATCCAGTAGGTCTGAGGTGACCTTGTTAAGAATTTCCATTCTTAACAAGTTCCCAGGTGATGCTGATGCTGCTAACCTGGGGACCACGCTTTGGGAACCACTATCCTAGGGGTATTGCTATAGAATCTTGAGTCTAGACTCTTTCTACCCCAAGTGTGGCCCTGGGCAAGAACACTGGCATCACATAGAAACACAAAGTTTCAGGTCCCACTCCAGACCTCATGTATCCAAATCTGCATTTTATAAGATGTCCAGCAATTAGGACGGACATGAAGATGTGAGAAGCAGCACACCCAAGGCCCCTGGACCTTGTTCTCATCCAGTGCACTGTGAGTTGTTCTGGATTCTCACAACGGAAAGCTCTCTGAGCCACGTAGCTTTCAATTTGAATACAGCTCTGACGGCCTGTGACCAAGGACTCCCTGAGAATCAGCTTGCACAAGATGGTCTGGGTCTTTCTCATCTCTCACTCACATCTCATCAAAGAGGGACTTGAGACCTATAAAAATGGCCAATGAGCAAAATCAAATAGCTTAAGCGCCCTGACAAGCTTACTTTTCCCGCTGCCATTAAAAGCACAAGCAGAGACTCTAGTCCTTCTCTAATCAAGAGTGAGGTGACTCTTTTGGAGCCAAAATCCCAGGAAGCACATGGGAGCTTCTGGGTGTCCACCTTCTAGCCTCACTGTACAATTCCGTAGAGCCAAAATGTCAGTGCTGCTCTTGGCAGGGCTAGCTGCTCCTTGTGTGAAGACAGGTGTTCAGCATCAAATAACACTGCCCTGGACCTGAGCAGCCCAGAGAAAAAATGTAAATGAAACTAAACAGTTATGATAAGAACCAGTCGACCACCCGGTCCACCCTGCCCAGCTCATCCTACTCTCCTCCACCTCCCTTCTTTGCTCACAGAACTCAAATGTCTGGGAATGTCTATAGATTCCAAATGCTGTTTAAAAAACGGACTCCACAAACCTCAGGAATCAAGGCAGCTTTAGTGAAGGCACTCAGCACCAAGGACTTCATCCAGAAGAACCCATCAAGATAAGCTAAGGACAGGGGTTACAGGGTAAGAACAGAGTTTGCAGACTGCAGCATATTAGATGCTGAGATTTGGCTACAAAATCAAACATTTGGTGTATCTTCTGTGGTTTTGCATTGTTCTAGCAAGTCATTCATTCAACAAGTCTATACTCAGAAGTAGGATCTGTGGGGAAATACTGAAGTGAAGCTCCTTGTCAGGGATATAAGTACGAAAATTAAAAACTAGAGTGCAGGGTTGAGAGAGTTCAAGACCAGACATCTTGGTCACCAGGAAACTCTATAGAGGAGAAAGTCCCAGTCTCTGAGATAAAAGAGACTCAAAGGGGCGCCTGGGTGGCTCGTCGGCTAAGCCTCCGACTTCGGCTCAGGTCAGATCTCACAATCATGGGTTTGAGTCCCGCGTCGGGCTCTGTGCTGACAGCTAGCTCAGAGCCTGCAGCCTGCTTCCAGTTCTGTGTCTCCTTCTCTCTCTGCTCCTCCCCCTCTCATGCTCTCTCTCTCTCTCTGTATCAAAAATAAATAAAAACAT
>NC_043700.1:77425637-77438513 GCF_006229205.1 Suricata suricatta | reverse complement strand
GACAGAAACCATATGTTTGCACTCATAGGTGTAACAGGAAAACAGGAGAGACCTAATGGAGAACCAGGGGGAATGGAGGAGGGAGAGAGAGTTGGGGAGAGAGAGGGATGCAGAACTTGAGAGACTATTGAAAGCTGAGAATGAACTGAGGGTTGAGGGGGTGGGGGGAGGGGGGAAGACAGGTGGTGGTGATGGTGGAGGGCACTTGAGGGGAAGAGCACTGGGTGTTGTATGGAAAACAATTTGACAATAAAATATTATGCAAAAAAAAATTTTAAAAAAAAAGGGAAAAAATAAATTAAAAAAAAAAAAAGATTAATCATTTGGGGGCACCTGGGTGGCCCAGTCAGTTAAGTACCCGACTCTTGGTTTAGGCTCAGTTCATGATCTCACGACTTTGTGGGTCCAAGCCCTGTATCAGGCTCTATGCTGGTAGTGTGGAGCCTGCTTGGGATTCTCTCTCTCTCGCTCTCTCTCTCTGCCCTTCCTGCCCTTCTCTCACTCACACTATCTCTGTCTGTCTGTCTCAAAATAAATTAATAAGCTTTTAAAAAGATCAATCATTTAAGAATCTTTGGGTTCAATAATATGATCTTGGGACAAGTCCAGAATCCTAAAAGTCAGGCTCTTGATGCCCAGGTATGGACACCAAGCTAAGGGGCATTGGAGTTCGTGAAGTCTAGGTACATCTTTGAACATTTTCAGGGGCCTTATAATTATTCCTGAAGGGAAGTGAATAAACAGCTCAGTGATATCTCAGACTGAAAAATGGTGGACTTGAGTCATATTTTCTACTCAAATGGAGGAAGCCAAATGGAGCGCCTCCTAAAATGATTGGCAGGATCAGTAGGCTAGCAAGAATTAGACTGGCCTCCTTGCGTAGGCTGGAAAAACATCTCTGACCTCAGACCTTGAGGCAAAATTTCCTGGGCTGCCAAGACCCTGTTAACTGTCTGTCACCTCTGAAAGTGTGAAACGGCAGGTTACCTCTCAGGTCACCAGAGAAGGTGAAACCTGGAGCCTGTCCAGGCCACATAGCACCACCGGGGACGCCTGTGAATCAGGCTGGGAGCCCTCATACCTACTCTGGTTTCAACTTTCACAACTGGGACCACTTTGCAATTTCAGTTTTAAGAGTAGTCTTGGGGAGAAATGCATAAACCCCTGACTAATGCCTTCTCGACTATAACCGGTAGTACGAGACTGTGCAGCAACTGAATAACGCTGGCTAATAACATGTTAGACTCCTAGAGCCCTTTTCATCTGAAGACCTCAAAGCACCCTGCCTGAATGACCTCACTAATCCTTGAAACAACTTCTGTGAAATATATGGGAAATACCATTATCTCCATTTCTCAGATGAAAAAGAAAAGAGCGTCTGTGAATTACCCAGGCCTCACTCTGAGCTCATAACTAGGCTCAAGGCTAAGAGCAGGTAAAGAGATTTGGGTCATTGAATGGGCTCAGGAAGAAGGGGGATAAAAAAAAAAAAAAGGTAATCCAGAGAGGAAACAACTTTAGTTGTAATGTAAGCAACATGAATCACAAAACCAACAGAATTACTAAGAAACAGAAAGGGGGTGGCTTTGGGAATTTTTGTTGTTATTGCTTCACAATTCATATTTTTATATCTTCACGCTTTGCTTTAGCCTTTACATGGGTCATTATAGGTTTCGGGAGAACAGGGTTGACGGGAGGTTATTGCTTTATCTCTCCACATGGCTCAAATTCATCTTGTGAAGTACTGCCCAAAGGTCAGTGGCTAAGCTTACACTTAAGATTCTGATCCTTAGTTTCCTGATTGTTCCCTTGACTCTAACTTCTTTTTCCCAATACTGCTTTTGTAATCCACATTTTATTTATGCAACAATTGCAAAAATTTCCCCAAAGGGTCATTGAGGATATTATCAAAAGTACCTCAGATTTCCTCAACTGATAATATTTAAAACTTTTTAGAATTGGTATAATTGCTTTTCTTTCTTTCCTTCCTTCCTTCCTTCCTTTCTGTCTTTCTGTCTTTCTGTCTTTCTGTCTCTCTCTCCCTCCGTCTCTCTCTCTGTCTCTGTCTCTCTCTTTCTTTCCTACTTCAAAATGTCAAAGACTTCCTGACATGCTTTGGCCATGGAAATGGAACATATTTTCTCATTAGGTTAATTAATGGCTCTGCTTGGGTGGCATAATTTGGTGTAAGTTTCCTTTTAGAATTCTGTCATAACTAAAAAGGATCTTATTTTTGTTATGTTTTGTGGTGTCTTTAAATTTTTATGACTTCTACTTTGTTTAGTCTGTGTGTAATCCTTCTTTTGAAACCTAATGTCCTAGAAAATTTACAGTTTTCTCTCAAAACTGGCACTTTTTACATTTTACGGAGATTCCTATTTCTTTGGTTCTCACTAGAACTTCATTTAAGTCCTACGGTATAATTCGCAGCTCAGGGAATTTATGATTACATCGTCAAAGTAAACTCCCCAAGTGCAATATATTAAATCTGACAAGATGCTGTTCATTAATCTTTGAAATATAGCCAGGTGTGATGTAGTGAAGTGAGCCTTCCAACTAAGAACAGCTGAAGAACTCCAAACTGCCCCCCACTGGGGAGGATTCCTTCCTCCTCACTGCCAAGGCCGCCTGGGTGGGGCGGGAGAGAGCCAAATGCTCTTCCTTTGCCAACCATGGTGTTCCCTGTCTCTGCTGGTGTTCCCATAGCCCCGCAGGTTCTCACCTTTTTACCCATTCACGCATTCATTCAACAAATACTTGTGAAGAGTCTCCTTTGGGTCAGGCACCAGGTAGACCTGGAAAGACAGTAGTGACCAAAATGGAAACAATCGCTTGCTTCATGGGGCTTACACTTTTAGAATCTAGCTGCTATCTGTAAGCAAAGGACTCATGACTCCTTTACTGGATATCACTGCACCCACATGGAACGACCTCCACTGCCTGAAAGAGCAGCGGTGCTTCTCTGCTGAGATGTCGCTTTGACGCTAAATGACTCCCATTACCTGTGAGTGAGGCTGCAGCCCAGCTTGATGAGCGCCCTGATCCAGGAGGTTTGCAAATGGCACTGTCAAGGTCGACCAACCAAAGCCATCTTGGGGACGATCTTTGCCCTGTCAGAAAAGCAGAGGCTAGCTAAGCACGGTGCAATACTACCTCTAGAACAGTGCAGAAGGAACATCTAAGAAAAAGGCAACGCCCCTTAAAGGTATTTGTGGGTCTCTCCCCAGACCCCCTGCTTGCCCATATAAAACATAGCAGCCTAAATGCAACGCGGTATTCTGGATTGGATTCTGAAACAGAAAAAGGACATGAGTGGAAAAACAGGTAAAATCTGTATAAAGTCTGGGATTTCACTGGTAGCATCACACCAATATCAATGAAGATATTAACACTGGGGGGAGGGGGTGACAGATATTTAGGAACTCTTTATACTGTCTCGGCAGCTTTTCCACAACTTCAAAACTACTCCAAAATAATAAGTTTATTTTTTAAATGTTTATGACACAGAATATTTAACATGAATAGTAAAAAGCTACTAAAAAGAAACACGTGGGGTACCTGAGTGGCTCAGTCGTTAAGCCTCCGACTGCAGCTCAGGTCATATCTAACGTTCGTGGGTTCGAGCCCCGCGTCAGGCTCTGTGCTGACAGCTAGCTCAGAGCCTGGAGCCTGCTTCCAGTTCTGTGTCTCCTTCTCTCTCTGCCCCAACCCCTCTCATGCTCTGTCTCTCTCTGTATCAAAAATAAATAAAACATTTAAAAAAAATTTTTTAAAGAAACACATGTAATTGACATTGCAAAAGAATATAGCTCCCAATAACAAACTCGGAAGTTTTCTTGAAACTAAGGAGAAATATAACTAAAAACCCCAAACTCAGAAACTGATATTCTACTGAAGGCAATAGTCTCACTGGCTTTGTTTCCTTTCTCCCATTCTACTTTAAATTTGCTCCTATTTGTTTTTATTTATTTTTTTATTTTATTTTTATTATTTATTTATTTATTTAATATAAGTTATTGTCAAATTGGCTTCCATACAACTCCCAGGGCTCATCCCAACAAGTGCCTCCTCCATGCCCATCACCCACTTCCCCTCTCCCCCACCCGCCTCAACCCTCAATTTGTTCTCTGAATTTAAGAGTCTCTTAGGGTTTGCCTCCCTCCCTCTATTTGTAACGTTTTCCCCCCTTTCCCCTCCCCCATGGTCTTCTGTTAAGTTTCTCAAGACCCCCATATGAGTGAAAACGTTGCTCCCATTGGTTTTAAGAGTGTGTGTAAAAAGAACAAGTATGTAGTAGAATCCTAAGTCCCAAGTTAAAGAAGCAAGATTTCTATGATTTTATTTTTTAACTCTGAATTTACAACACTTGTTCTTTCAATCATTGCCACCTTCCCTAATTCTCCCTCTTGCACACGTGCACATACATGTGCATGTGCGTGCACGCACACACACACATGCACACACACAGCCACATCATTGTTGAAACAGCTAGCTTGTCCTTTCCTGTATGCACATATGCTCTTCATTTTCCTGTATTTGCTGGGCTGTGTAGGAACTTCTTTTTAGTAACATAAGTATTTATGTGTGCAGATTGAAGATATTCCTGGCTTAGATTAGCCTTGGCTTATGGCATCCAATAAGTGATACTTGTTTTTGTTAGACTTACACAATATGTGCAATACACATTCCCATTTAAATCTGAATTTTCTGTTTCAAAATAGAAATGGTGGTGATGAAAGCAGTCTTCTCTTGTAGCTTGCTGCATGCCTGAAAAGATAATGGTTTTGTAAACCAAGTGTAAACCTCTAGACAAACTGCTGGCTGCAGGGCGGAACTTCCTCCAACAGCCGAGACAGCCCTTCAACATCCAAACGATGCCTTCTTTAAGATGAAAGTTTCTCCCCATCAAGGGAAACGGATCATAGAATTCGAATGTTAGTGCCAGGAGGATTCTTAGAGATCATCTCATATAATTTTATTGCATTAAAGATGAGGAAACAGGCCGAGGGGTTTATCCTGTATTCAAAGCTTTGACGGCCGAGCAGAGCCAAAACCAGATACCTACATGCCAGCCACGATGCCTGCTCCTCTAGAGCTGCCCTGGCACCACCCTGGGGCCCAAGCCCTGGGGGTTTTAATATGAAAGCTCAAAAAGTTTGTTGTGTGTTCCACACTCTCATTCTTTAAATGAAATATGTGCAAACAAGTCATTTATAAACTGGGATGTGCCACACACATGTCACGCCTGATGGTGTCGCTATCATCGTTACAGCCTCCAGTGGGCTATGAGAGAGACACGACGCATGCAAATTCCACAAAGTCTGTACTGGGAAGACGGGCACGTTTTCCATGCTGATAATCATCTTCTGCGCCGGCCCTTCTGATTCACTGCTTTCCCAAGGAGTTCCCTGTTCTCTTTGAGAAACTGCTTTTTAATATGCCTTTCCTTCTTTTAGACCTTCATTCTCCCTTTTTAAATATATGAGCCGACAAGGAGGACTCACTGAAGAACAGAGCCGAGGTTTCTAGAAAGGCTCTACAAATAGGAAGTAAAACCACATCACACCATTTATCGGCCAAAAGTAATAAACCCAGCCAGCCTCAGCGCCCTCTTGACTTCGTCAGCAATGAACACTCCTCATTTCTCCCTTTACTTGCAAAGGAAAAGGAAAAAATGCCAGGCAAAGAATGCCAGGCAAATCAAACCATGGGAAAAAGAACACCTTCAAACTCAGGGCAAAATTCTCCTTTCCAATCCTTGTTGCAGATGCCCCATCCGGTATGCCTCGCCGAGTTCGCTGCTCTTGGAACAAGATATGGAATACAGGCTAGAGAGAAGATTTTGGCCAGAGACTGGTTGTTAAATTTGAATGCATAGTTGTAAAGCCTGAGAAACTTCGCTCTGATTTAGTTTCATACAACAATCGAAACAAACCCATGTGAGATATTCCTCATGCATCTTTAATAAATATGCCCTCTGACTTCCCACAAGTTATATTAATTAAATGCTCCTGAAATCAGTGAGTCTGTACTTATCATTAATTACTAGGATCAATGATAAACTCAAGATTCAATATTCCAATGTTTGCCCCAAATAGAAAATCCTGTGGCAATTGCAGCCTGGAAAAACCATTCTTGATTGTTTCTTTTTTTCCACGTTGAATCTATCTGGCTCCTCTTTTTCAAGACAACAAAGAATTGTTTGAAGACAAGCAAAAAAATCCACTTTTTTAATGTTGAGTTTCATCTTTCCAGTCAACCAAGAGTAGCAGGGGATAAGAAGAAACAAACAGCCATTTATGATGAAACACCCTTTCTGAATATAGGGTTTTGAATTAAAAATCAAATAATCTGGACTTTAATCCTTGCTCTGCTGTGAACTTACTATATGGTATCTCTGGTTCTCAAACTCCACCTGGGTCCTCTGACCTTCTATTTTAATAAGAAGAGTAGTTTCTTCCAGATCTAATATTCTTATTTTATTATTCTTGGAGTTAGATTTCTATCAAACAAGCAAGAGTACATCAATCTCTTCAAAAATGATGTCACATGGGTGGAGAAAGGGACACACATGTTTTTATCTCTTGAAATGGGTATGAATAGGGGCAAGCAAAAGTTCTATGACCAGAAAAAAAAAAATCTTCCTGATTAGGACACCATCCATGTCCTATCCCTTCCCATTCATCAAATATTGTCTTTAACTGAGCTTCTTGTACCTAGGATCTCTTCTAGGAGACTGTGAAAACAGCAGAAAACTCAAACACATCAGGAGAAAATCAACCCAGAAGGTAACATCTTAGAGGCACTGCTTCATCATTAATACTTGTTTTAAAACAGATTCTGCCACAAATTGTGGAACGAAGGAGTGATCACGTACTGAGCCAGCACCCCGCATCAGAATGAGCACTCTTTGTTTATTGTCACACTATCGTGGCCAATCACAGCACTTAAATAGCGATATTATACCTCTACCTTCCAGGGGAAGAAAACTTAGGCAAAAGGAAGTATAATAACTTGTCTGAGGTCATTTATATGTAATAAGTGCTAAAAAAGAAATTTATACCCAATGTGCCTAATTCTAAAGCCTTTCCTCTTCAACATAAGAGTTTGTCTATACCATGCTTTGCTTCTTAGAAAAAAAAATTAGCTTATTAATGGTATCTAAATTAAGCTTCCTTTCTTAGGACTAACCACATACAGAATCATGCTATAATAACACTTTATTTAAACGACCAAGCACAAACTATTGGATTTGATGGGTATCATCATAAATTCAAAGTAAAGGAGAAAAGAATATTTTCATTTTCCAAGTCTAAAAACCAATGTATGATGCATCACCCTTGTGGAAGACCCAACCAATATTTCAAAAGTCACCAAAGGGATTGGATTATGCAGCAGATTAAGATTTCACACAGGTCGTTCCTTTCAAATATTTTCCTACCTTGCCCTGGTCTCAACTCAGGGAATTTCAAGAGGCAAAAGAAGCAGGAAAAAGAAGCCTGGCTGGCAGGGCAGTGGGTCAAAGGCATGCCCTGTAGAGTGTAAGGGCCACCAAAGTGAAAGTCAAAGCACCACCCCTGATAGCTTTGTTTTCAGTCATGAGAGGCTTTTTGAAGTTCACTGACTGGGATTAAAACAAACACAACATCTCTTCATCCCAGTCCCCCTCCACATACACACACTGTTTATTTACTTCTCTCCACGCTTCCATATCTGAAAAACACAGGGGCCATGAGGGGGGAGTGGCATGAGGCGCTTCCAGGTGTCCTGCTCCCAGGGATTAGAAGAGCTCAGGTTTCAACTCCCCATCATCCCACCCATTTATTCATTCCTACTGCACCCATCACTCACCCTGACAGGCACCACTTATGCCTTTGGTTGTCTTCATGGGAGGTGCTTATAAATAAGGGCACCTGCTATGAAAGCCAGATATTCACAGGAGCAGCCAAGGAGACAACAGGTTACATGTTTGGGGAGTTTCTATGCCCAAACTTTCCCAACAACTGTAGCTGCATTATATAGGCCGTTGTGAGGTTTTGCGTTGCAGGAGAAAGAAAGAAACAAGATCCTTGTCTTCATCCTGGAAACACATCTGTAAACCTGTCACATTCTACAGCAAGTGAACCAAAGGTAAACATTTAATAGTACTTGGAACTCTACCCCTTCTCTGTTAGAGAAGGTTAAAACATGTTGGTTAAATGAAAAGTTGGGCTGAAACTAGATTCTTCTCCAAACACAAATGAAGGTTGTAATTTCAAGCATTTTTCTCCTTGGACTTAATCATGAATATTAAGTATTGGTACCCAAGTGCCAGAGTAACAAACTAAAGTAGAGACCACCCATCAACTTAATTCCAAAGGCTTATTTCATGTAACTCAAGCTCCAGTTATCTGAGAGTGAGTGATGCTATTCACAACTGCCCATAACAAAAGCCAAAGGGCTTATAGCAATTTGACCTTTTCATTTTTCACCAGTTTATTTTCAGAAAGCTGGGAAAATATTTTTCCCTTGTATTTGGTGACATGATTTCTAGAGTATCTTGACTAATTTCTCAATTAGCCAGGATCACCCTAAATGCCATTCACCTTGAATCATGGTCCAAAAGAGCCATTATTCAGGAATGAAATTTAAGCAAAACATAATTTGATCCCAATAATCTAAAAGATACTAATTCACAGAACCAATTGACTTTCCCTTATACATTTGTAGTATTTGCCACATCTTAAATATCATACTTTTATTTCTTTTTATGTATTTTCATTCTATTCAGACCCAAACACTCCAACCTCCTCCCTTGACATTTTAGATGGCAATGAAAGATTATATCCTGTGTCATTTAGGATCGGAGTCCACGGTGCACTCCTCTTCCCTCTTGAAAACAAGAAACCACAGATGTTGCAGTCAAGGATCTGTGATTAAAATAATTTCTTCAACCAAGACATCGTGCCAAAAGCAAAAACACATTCTTAATGCATTGTTTGTCTGGAAATATAAACTGCATTACATGAGGAATGTAAAGCAAGGTAATCATAGAAACCCAGAGGCATAATCCAGTTAAACTTTTTGACCTGCATCAAATGTAGACAATTCTAACTTCTCTGTTCCAAGGGAACTTTCTGAGACATAGTTGAAACATTGCTTAAAAGTCCTGCCACCTAGTGGAAGAAGTAAATAAACTAGACCTTAGGTAACCAGCTAGATGGAGAGACCTGGAGAAAGGAAAAATAGCTCCTCTATCAACAAGACTTCTCTTGAAAAATCATATCGGGTGGACTTAGACCTGATTTTCATAAAGTATAAAGATTCATCAAAATGGGTTGTCTTACTTCTTCCCTATTCAGTGCAGCATATTCAAGATAGGAAAGACTTGATATCAAGCCCTCAGAACCATGGGTGCCATCTACAAATAGCTATGGTGATCATTCTGTTAATCTGCTTTGGTTGACAGTTTTCAAGATGGATTCCACAGAGTTAAGAAATCAACTAAATCCATTCCAGCTTTCCCTGGTGGAGGGCACTCAACTAGGCACTTAATCCTCCAAAAGCTCAGCAGGAGGACTCTTTATAAAAAGAATTTCTTTAGTTGGCTAAGGGAAAATATCCTGCCTGAACAGGAAGGTAGATCATTAGTGGCTGGACCTCACAGATAGCCACTAAGTTTCTGAGAAAACTTCCTGATGAGTCATGCGGGGAAGGAACTCTCCAAAAGGGTTTTGAGCAAAGTACTATTCTTGAGTAAGATCGACAATACATGCTTGGCCCAAATGATATCAACAGATGTGTTATGACAGCAGTCAGTTCCTCAGTGACTTGAAGGAGGGCACTTGCCTCCCTGCCTACCTGGCCAAGGAAACAAGAGAGTCTGTGATGGGCAAGATCAGAAATAGTGTGGGATTATGGTACGTTGCAAAATGACATGTTTCTATGGTGCAAGGCCACTAAATACACTTGCTGTGTGCCAAGGCCTACTTTAGATTCTTCTTTGTCCATGATTAAATACAATTGCTATTATGCCTATAGATGCCTGCTAGTTCTCTCTAAAAGGGCAGGACCACTCTGAGAGAAATAACATTTGCTTCTGGTAAGAAGATTATAAATCCAGACCCCATTAGTTTTATCTTCACTTCTATCCTCTATCTCTGGGATAAATGATCTACTGGCAAACACTTGTGGATAAATGATCTACCAGTGAACACTTGTGAGGTTTAAATTAATATGTATAAAACACTTTGGAAAGAGTTATGAAAGACAATCCTACCACTCAATATTCAAGAATTATGTTCTGTGCCTTTATCCAAACTTTCCATTATTTGTTCAGTTTTTTAAACAAACACCATTGTTTACAGACTTAGATTTGATTTCACAAAGAATTTATTTCATAATTGAAGACTGAAGGGCTTTTCATAATTTAATTATTAGTATTGCTACATTCAGGAAGGGTTTTTCCATCACTCTTACAGAAAAGAATTTTTTTCAGTTTTAGAAACAAGAGAACCTATAGAACTGGCTCAAAATAAAAGAACTACAGTATTTCCAAAGAATGCAAAATATTTTGTGTAACAAGGACTAATTATTGTTTTATCATTTTATGTTTTCTCTGAAGACTTCATAGCCATCCATATGGTTACATCATCTTCTTTCTTTTTTGTTAATTTTTTTTAATGTTTTTTATTTATTTTTGAGAGACAGAGAGAGACAGTGCGAGCAGGGGAGGGTCAGAGAGAGAAGGAGATACAGAATCTGAAACAGGCTCCAGGCTCTGAGCTAGCTGTCAGCACAGAGCCCGACGCGGGGCTCGAACCCACGAACCGTGAGATCTGACCTGAGCCGAAGCTGGACACTTAACTGACTGAGCCACCCAGGCACCCCATCATCTTCTTTCTTAATTAATTAAACAAGAAACAAATAAGTGGACCAGAGACCTGCCCTACAAAAATACTAAAGAGAACCTTTCTGGGTAAGATTAAAGGACACCAAAGACCAATTCAGGTGTACAAAAAGAAAAATGAAGGTTGGTAATGGCAATACATGGGTAAAAATAAGAGAATAAATGAAAGTTTGTCTATAACTCATCTTTTCCCCTCCTATCTCATTTAAAAGACAACTGCTTCTAACAAAAAAGCACCAAAATACATGAGGCAACAACTGAAAAAATTGAAGGAGAAATAGACAATTCAACAATAGTTGGAGACTTCAAATACTCCACTTTTAATAACAGATAGAACAAAAGAAAAAAAATCCACAATTAAATAGAAGATTTGAAAAGCATTCCAAGCTAACTATACCTACTGGAGAGAAGACTCCTCTCAAGAATGGGAAAATGCACATTCTTCTCAAGTGTATTTGAGATATTCTCCAGGTTAGATCAAATGCTTTTACTGATACATAAGACAAATATCAATAAATGTAAAAGGACTAAAATCATACCATGGTCATATGTTTTCTGACCACAGTAGAATAAAATTTGAAATCAATAATCGAAGGAAATTTGAACAGGCTGAAATATGTGAAAGTTAAACACCTTAAAAAACAATTCTTCAAATAAATATAGGAAAATCAAAAAATGCCTAAAGAGGAATAAACCTAAAACACAACATACCATAATTTATGAGATACAGTTATAGCAGTACTTGGAGGGAAATTTATAGCTGTAAAATTCCTATATTAAGACAGAAGACCGCAAACTAATAACCAATTTTTCCACCTTAGGAGGATGAAACTAAACCCAAGGAAAGTTTCCTTTTTTGATGAAATTAGCAAACTGATTTTAAAATTCATATGGAAATTCAAGGGACTCATGATAGCCAAAAAATCTTATAGACCAGAGTTGGAGAACTCACTCTTCCCAATTCAAATTTACCATAAAACTAGACTGTGTGGTATTAGCATAAGGATAGACATATAAATCAGTGGTATAGAATTGAGGAACCAGAAATAAACCTACACATCTATGGTTAATTTAGACAGGGGTACTAATACCATTTAATGTGGAAAAGAATAGTTCTCTGGACAAATGGTATCCAGAAGTCTTAAAGAATTCTTACAACTAAGCAATAAAATCAGACAAATAGCCCCATTAAAAATGGACAAAAAAGGAGCATCTGGGTGGCTCGGTTAGCTAAATATCCGACTTCAGCTCACAGTTCATGAGTTCAAGCCCCATGGATTCCATGCTGACAGTGCAGATCTTGCTTGGGATTCTCTCTCTCTCTCTCTCTCTCTCTCTCTCTCTCTCTCTACTCCTCCTGCACTTTTGCCTTCTCTCTCAAAATAAGTAAGTAAACTTCAAAAAAAAGCTGTAAAACACAGCTCAAGCAAAAAGTAGACAACAGATTTGAATAGATATCTCACCAAAGAAAATATATAAATGGGCAATAAGCACATGAAAAGATGTTTACCATAATTATCCATTAGAGAAATGCACTTAAAAACCACAATAAGATACCACTTCACAATCACTTGAATGACTTGTAATCAAAGGCTAATAGTAACAAATGTTGATGAGGATGTGGAGGATTGTTGTTGATGGGTGTGTAGTGATGCAGCCTCTGTGAGAAAAAGTCTGGTACTTCTCAAAAAGTTAACCATATGGGGCGCCTGGGTGGCTCAGTCAGTTAAGCCTCCGGCTTCGGCTCAGGTCAGATCTCATGTTCGTGGGTTCGAGCCCCGCGTCAGGCTCTGTGCTGACAGCTAGCTCAGAGCCTGGAGCCTGCTTCCGGTTCTGTGTCTCTCTCTCTCTCTCTCTGACCCTCCCCCTCTCATGCTCTGTCTCTCTCTGTATCAAAAATAAGTAAAACATTAAAAAAAAAATTAACCATAGAGTTTCACTCTTAGATACATACTCAGGAGATCTGAAGTATGTAAACACATAAACAT
>NC_043700.1:77401553-77425537 GCF_006229205.1 Suricata suricatta | reverse complement strand
TGTTTATTTATTTTTGAGAGAGAAACAGCATTCATGTGCACGCAAGGGAGAGGCAGAGAGAGAGGGAGAGAGAAAATCCCAAACATGTTCTGTGCTGTCAGCACAGAGCCCAACACAGGACTTGACCTCATGAACATCCAGATCATGATCTGGGATAAAATCAAGAGTTAGACACTTAACTGACTGAGCCAACCAGGGGCCCCATTGATGGTGATGATGGCTACCCAAACTTGTGAATATACTATAAGCCATTGAACTGTACACTATAAACAATGAGTTCTATAGTATGTGAATTGTATCTCAATAAAAGAAATTTTAAATTACACATAACATAAAAAATAAAAAGATGATTATTATTATCAAATCATTGCTCACACACACAATTTTCTAATGCCTTGTTCTCACAGTATTGTTCATAGGTCAGCACCAAAGGCATTACCTGTGAGTTTGTTAACTGCAAAATCTCAGGCTTGCCTGGATCTACTGAATCAGAATCTGCATTTTAACATGACTCCCCAGGTGATTCATATGCACGTTAAAATTTGAGAAGCACTACTCAAATTCCATTCTCCTATTTTAGGGTGTATGTGAAAAAAATTAAGTGGTAAGTCCAAGAGACACTCTAATTTCCTTTGAGGGATTACATCTCATCCACTGTGTGTCATCTTACTGATATGATAAATCCAGATGCCTTGGATTGGCCTTCAGAAGTCAAAGGGAACATCCTTTCTCTTACTGCTGACTCCTTCCTCCTCCCTGACCCCTCCTTTTCCCATCACACCCAACTTGACTCCAGCCAAGGATGAGTTGGTATAGGATCAGCCTTATCAGACTCCCTCTTCTGAAACTTGGAATAGGGAGAGGAATGACTCAAAGAGAAAGGAACTAGCTGGGTTTCTGTCTTTCCTGAAGCTCTAACGGCTTCATGTTCCTCTTTCCAAACTTGTTTCCCCATCAGTTTGATGAACTCCTGAAGAGCTTTCACACAAATGTTTATGTTAGTTTTGTTTTGTTTAATGTTAGTCAAGGTAGATTTTGTTGCTTGCAAAGAATCGTAATTGACACACCACCCTTGAATACTGTAACAATCAGTTGGAACACACATATAGTTCTAATGCTTTATTCTCACAGTGTGGATTCATAATCATGGCTATAATATTAGTAAGTATTATAATAATCATTAACATGTATAATTATGATTGCTAAATAATAAGCCAAAGGTTAAAGCTAGTAAGTAGCAAATGTCCATCAACTAATGAATAAATATAAAATGTGGTATGTATATATACAGTAGAATATTACTCATCCATAAAAAGGAATGAAATCTTGCTATTGGCAATGACATGGATGAAGGGAGAGAGTATAATGAGAAGCAAAATAAGTCAGTCAAAAAAAAATATCATATGATATCACTCATATGTGACACTTAAGAAACAAAACAGTTGAATATAGGCAGATAAAAGAGAGAGAGAGAAAGAGAGAGAGACAAACCAAGAAACATACTCTTAACTATGAAGAACAAACCAATGGTTACCAGAGGAGAGGTGTGGGGGGCAGGGGCGGGGACCAGGGCAGTCGGGGGAGAAGATGGGTGATGGGGACTGAAGAGGGCAATTACTATGATCACCACCAGATGTTGTATGCAAGTGTTCAAGCACTAAATTCTACACCTGGAACTAATACTACACTGTATGTTAACTGGACTTTAATAAAAACTTGGAAGAAAATAAGTAAGTAAATAAACAAATAAATAAATAAATAAAAGTAAGTGGCAGAGGTAGGAGTCATACACAGCAGTCTGGCTCCAGGATTAATTTCTATAAAGCACTTTGAAGGGGATGAGGCAGTGGGCAGGAATCAGAGAGGGTGAGAAATGAGGGCTCTTTGCCAATGTTGAAGCTGTGGAAGCCAGGCCCTATCCACAGAGCCCAGGGCCTTACACGGTTGAGTGACACCTCAGGACTGATCTGAGTTCCTGTAGGCAGAATACGCTCATATGCTAATGTCCACAGTGGTATTATTATTCACAATAGCCAAAACGTAGTAAGAATCCAACTGTCCATAGAAAAATAAATAGATGAACAATGTATATGTGGCATATACATACAATGCAATATTAGTGAGCCTGAAAAAGGAATGAGATTCTGACACATGATACAACACAGATGACCCTGGAAAACATTATACTAAGTGAAATAAGTCATATGCAAAACAATATCGTATGGCTCCACTTCTGTGAGGCATATAGAAAAGGCAAATTCATGAAGCCAGACAGCAGTAGAATGGTTACCAGGGGCCAAGAAAAGGGACAATGTGAATTAGTGTGTAATAGGCACAGAATTTCTGGTGGAAGTGACGGAAACGTTCTGCAAATGAATAGTGGTGATGGTTGCACAACAGTATGAAGGAACCTAACAACACTTAAAAGTGGATAAAATGGCGCTGTGACTGAATACTTGTGTCTTCCCAAAAATTGTATGTTGAAGCCCTAATTGCCAATGTGATAGTATTTGGAGGTGGGACGTTTGGGAATTACTTAAGTCATGAGTGTTGAGCCTTCATGAATGGGGTCAGCGGCCTTATGAAAAGAGCCCCAAGAAAGGTCTTTTGCTCTCTTTTGGCCACGTGAGGATAGTGCAAGAAGGTGGCCATCTGGAGAGTAGGAAGAAGACCTTCACCCAAACCTGGCCATGCTGGCACCCTGCTCTCAACCTTCCCAGTTTCCAGATCAGTGGAAATATATTTCTCTTGTTTAAGCCACTCTGTCTATAGTATTCTATTATAGCAGCCTGAGCTAACTGAGACAAAAAGTATATTTTATAAAATGTTAAGTGTATTTTACCACAACTTAAAGCAAAAGTATTAGATACTAAAATGTTAAAATCTGAGAAAGAAAAGTAAAAGTATGAATACATATACATCATGCACAAATATTTTTATTGATAAGAAGATAAGCCTCTTCTAATTTGAAGTAACAAATATCCCAATCAAATAATTTTAGCAAACAAGGGGAATTGACAGACTCATGCAGCAATGAGACCCAAGCTTAAGCCCGGATCCTGAGACGTACACAGTGTGTCCTCTCTTGATAGACTCTTCTGTATGATTACGTCAACCTCAGACCAGCTCCCCTGACCTGGGGCTAGAGATAGCTACCGGTAGCTTCCACCTTCATCAGCTTTGCAGCTAGAAATCTCCATGTAAAGAAGGAGCCTCTTTGCTGACAAAGCCTGGAGAGAGCTCTGTGCTCTGGCTTGGGACTTGTGAACCAATGGCTGTGGGGCTGAAATGGCCTAATTGGCCAGTTCAGCAGCCCTAAGTCCTGGGCCTACTGCTTGAGCAGTACCACCTGAATCACAGACTTCCTCCAAAGAGACACACACAAAAACATAGGTGCAGTGTCCCTTCAGTGCCCATATCCCCATGGACCTCATTGTTTAATGGAAGCCTGAATATTCACTGTAAGCCGCTGAGACCCTCTGCCTAGGACTCTGGCTGCCTGAGCAGAACTGGGAGGGGGTGGTGTTTTACCAGGGAGATGCATCTTTCAGGCAGTGACAAATGGATCTGATGGGTAAATACTACACCTGCCTCATTGTTTTGTTTTTTGTTTTGTTTTGTTTTGTTTTGTTCTTTTCTCTCGCTACCTCCTGGGCTTACACAGCATAGTACATATCATTCTCTTGCAATCATTGCCCTTGCTCGCCCATGTCCCTCATTTACCTTCCAGTTCCTTAAAGGTGGGGGACTGGAGTAAGTAAACATATTGAGACTTGTCCAAAATCACAAGGGTAATAAGAGATGAAGGCGGGATTCGAAGTTGAAGTCAGCTTCAACAACTAGGAGCTTCATGACTGCTACCCCAAATCACCAGTGTATCTCCTGGTGGTACTCTGCCACCTCTGGGCCTTCACATCCCTTCCAGAAGTCCCAAATGCTCACATAGGCTCTTTCACTGGGGTATTCAGGCTCAGCTGTAGTGTTCATTTAGGTGGGCCCACTGGGCCTGGTGTGTCTTCTACAAGACGGACTCCCAGCCATGGGCAGCTAACACCTGAGGTCCCCGTGCTCGGGCATGGAAGACTGATAACCCTTGATTCAGCCCTAGTGCCTTTAACCAGGACGTGTCACCCATGCTTCCATGAGACACTGAACATAACTAACACAGTCTGCGAAGATGACTCTGACGGGAGCCTTTCCTGGTGAGTGAGCACCTGTCTAATACTTCTTCCCAGCCAGGAAACACAGGACAGGTGGCCTGGATATCTTGGTTGATAAGACTATAATTTTTTCTTTTTAAAGATTACGTTGGAGTGAATTGATTCAATATTAACATAACATCCTGTAAGGGGAGATAAAAACCAAATTGTAATTGAATAAAAACATGGTTATCATAGGCCTATTCGCCCCATATAGACTGACACTTCCAATGCTGTTATAAACAAAACGGGAAAAAGCTGGTTTCATTACAGTCAGGGAGTGCCATCTACACATCCCCTCAAAAGAACCTGTTACCATTGAGTTGTGGAGGGCCAGGACTTCGGAGCAGCCCAGCCATCCACCAGGTAGTAAGAGCCATCTTAACAGTGGTGATATTGATGGTGAGCAACCATGGTTTATGCTGTACTGGGCATGGGGCTAAGCACTTGTATATCATGACCTAACTTTTTTTCATCATGAGAAATATATTCTTGAATCCCATCCCCTATTTCACCCATCCCCCCAACTCCATCGCCCCTGGTAACCATCAGTTTGTTGCTTGTAGTTGAGTCTGTTTCTTGGATAAGAGACTCTTAAATAGGGAGAACAAACAGAAGATTACTGGAGGGGTTGTGGGGGGGGGTCGCTAAAGGGGTAAAGCGTATTAAGGAAGCTACTCCTGAAATCATTGTTGCACTATATGCTAATAACTTGGGTGTAATTTTAAAAATAAATAAGAAAAGAAAGTTGAGGCATAAGTCTGAGGCTATCTGAAAATACTTATTGTTCCCAGTACCGAACTTTCGCCAAATCTGAGAGCAATTACTTGAGGGTGATCTTTTGTGTTTTTAGTGTAAACTTAATAATGATTATGTGTCTTGCTCTAAATTGCTCTTTAGAGGTATCAGCATGGTGTCTTTCAGTTGTAGGCACTCACTAAAGGTTTGCCTGAATGATGTTGCTAGAATGAAAGCTCCAAAAGGAGCTTTGTATCCTTAGCACCTAGTAAGCTTTCTTGATTATTGGATGAAGAATGAATGGATGATTGTACTAGTAGTGGTATTGATGTATTGATAGACGTTTTGGTTAAGATCATTAGCATCCTTAGCTTATTTGCCTGTTAAATAATCTTGACTGTGAACGAAAGAGTTATCCAGGATTATTTTATTTACTTCAGAGTGACCACTCTTGGTGTCTAATTTTCAGGGGGGTTTTCTTTTGCTCATTTTGATTATATTGTAATGCACAATTCAAACTTATTTGTTGATTCTTGCATAAAATGTAACATTTATTTCCTTTTGAAAAGGTAGTTTGCACCAACAAGCAATAAAGAAACATTTTAGTTTAAGAAAAAACTCGATTTTTCTCTCTTTTATTCCTTTGTTCCTTTTTTTGTATCTTAAATTCCATAGCTGAGTGAAATCATATGGTATTTGTCTTTCTCTGACTTATTTCATTTAGCATAATGCTCTCTAGCTCCATCCATGTTGTTGCACATGGCAAGATTTCATTCCTTTTTTATAGCTGAATAATATTCCTTTGTATGTATACACCATTTCTTTATCCATTCACCTACTGATAGACAATTGAGCTGCTTTCATAGTTTGGTTATTATAAATAATACTGCAATAGACACAGGGGTGCATATATCCTTTTGGATTAATGTTTCTGTATTTTGGGGGTAAATACTCAGTAGTGCAATTACTGGATTGAAGGGTAGTTATGTTTAACTTTTTGAGAAACACCCATACTTTCTTCTACAGTGGCTGCACCAGTTTGCATTCTCACCAACAGAGCAAGGGGGTTCCTTTTCCTCCACATCCTCGCCAACACTTGTTGTTTCTCATATTTTTTTATTTTAAGTGATGCTGATAGGTGTGAGGTCTTACCTCACTGTACTTTTGATTCACATTTCCCTGATGATCAGTGATGTTGAGCACCTTATCATGCATCTGTTGGCCATCTGTACATCTTTGGATAAAGGTCTATTTATCTTCTGCCCATTTTACAATTAGATTATTTGGTTTTTGGCTGTTGAAATGTTTAAGTTCTTTATATATTTTGGATACTGACACTTTATTGGATATGTCATTTGCAAATATCTTCTCACATTCAGTAGGCCATCTTTTAGTTTTGTTGATCGGTTCCTCCTCTGTGCAGAAATATTTTATTTTGATGTAGTTCCAATACTTTATTTTTGCTTTTGTTTCCCTTGCCTCTGGAGATATATCTAGAAAAATGTCACTATGCCTGATGTCAGAGAAATTACTGCCTGTGGTTTCTTTAAGGAAACGTATGGTTTCAGGTCTCACATTTAGGTCTTTAATCCATTTTGAGTTTATTTTTGTGTGTGGTATGAGAAAGTGTTCCAGTTTCAATCTTTTGCATGTGTCTGTCCCGTCTTCCCAACACCATTTGTTGAAAAGACTGTCTTTCCCATTCTATATTCATTCCTCCTTTGTCAAAGATTAATTGACCATATAATTGTGGGTTTATTTCTGACTTTTCTTTTATATTCCATTGATCTATTTGTCTATTTATTCCAGTACCATACTTTTTTTAATGACATTGCTTTGTAATATAACTTGAAACCTGGAATTGTGATGTCTATAGTCTTATTTTCCTTTTTCAAGATTGCTTTGACTATTCGGGGTCATTTGTGGTTCCATAAAAATTTCAGGATTGTTTGTTCTAGCTCTGAGAAATGCTATTGATATTTTGATAGGGAGTACAGTAAATGTGTATATTGCTTTGGGTAGTATAGACATTTTAAGAACATTTGTTTCTCCAAACCATGAGTATGGAATGTCTTTCCATTTCTTTGCATCATCTTGAATTTCTTTCATCACGGTTTTATAGTTTTCAGAAGAGAGGTCTTTCATCTCTTTGGTTAAGTTTTTTTCCTAGATGTTTTATGGCTTGCACCTGCCTCACTCTTCAAGAGTAACAGTTCTGAGACATGGTCTATACTCTCTCCCAGAGCTCTCCAATGGGATTGAGTCCTAGTTACCTCTGATGGCATCTTGCTTTGTAACCCAAGTTTTCTATTTTACTTCTCTACTTATCAAGCATGATTTTGTGCTGTGACTTCCAAATACTGAATATACTCCAATCCCAGTCTGTGGGGCTGATTCTATAAAAATGCAAATTAAGACAACATTTGTATCATGGAGGGTGAATTCACACTGTGTCTGTCCATTTTACATGAGGGAAATTTGTAGAGGCTATTTGGTAGTATCTCTTCATTTTATTTATAACACTCATTATTTGTTCAATACTCCACTTAAACTTAAAGAAAATATTTGCTTATCCAGAAAAATACATCAAATTCTATGTGGACATATTCATTTTTTAGAGCTGCCATAACAAAGTACCACAAACTGGTGGCTTAAACAACAGAGATATATTATATCACAGTTCTGGAAGCTAGAAGTTCAAGATTAAGGTCTTGGCAGGGTTGGTTTCTCTGAAGCCTCTATCCTTAGGTAATAGATGGATGTCTTCTCCCTGTATCTTCTTATGGTCTTCCTTCTGCCTGTATCTATATCCAAATTTTGTCTTCCTATTAGAACACCAATCATATTAGGGCCTACCCTAATGTCCTCATTTTAATTTAATTGCTTCTTTAATTACTTGATTACTTCTCCAAATACTGCCACATTCTGAGATACTGAGGGTTACAACCTTAATATATGAAGGTAGGGGGCATTCAGCCCATAACAGGAGGTATCTGTGTACTGTGTCATTTTTGTCTTTAGAGGCAAATGGTTTACGGATAGATGATTTCCTTATCATCCTCCTCTTCACAGATTAGTATAATATGCACTACAAAATAGTATCCTTTGTTTAAACTTTAAGGTTTAGCATTACAGAGTGGACCAAAAGAAATAAAGGGAAGAGATATTGAAAGCAAAGCACAAAAATACTACAGCAGGAAAAAAAAAAAAATCTGTGAGCTTCCTGAGTAACATCACTGGGTTCTTGACCAATAGTCCCATCACAATCTCAGTAGTGAAAGGCATTCTGTCATGGTTTTTGAGTCTCCACAAGAATCACCAGCCAGAAGCTCTGGTGGTCTTTACCTCATCATCCCTGGAGATTTGATATGACAGATACATTTTGTATCTTAAGATTGTAGTTCACACTCATTCCTCTGTGACTTAAATGAGGACATTTAGGTCCAGTGGATAATGTTAGGCTCTCTTCATCCTGTAGATGGATAAGGAAAATTATGATTGGCTCTGCACGATTGAATAGGGTGATGATAGTATGATTTATGGCCAGCAATGCCAATGTGGCTATTATTTAGTGTTATGTTATAAATACATTGAGAAATACACACATGCTGTATCACAACCCAATGTCATCTTGATAATATTGTGACCTAGGACTCAAAAAAGTATTTCATTAAGGAGACAGGAATGTAAGACATAAATGCAGTAATCAAAGAGGCAATGAAATTTGTTTACTGCTGCCTAATACATGACCTATCAGTTACAGAGACCATCTCCACTCAACTCTGCACCTGTTTGTATTTTGTCACAGCAGTGCCATCTTTCCTTACCCCTGGAATTTCTGGCTCTTCTGGGTTTCCTTTCTGCACATATTTCATAGCTCACAAAACATGCTTAAATACAGATAGGTATCCCTAGGTCAGAAAGTCAACCCGAGTTTGTTTGCTTCCTAATGCATGTCACCAGGCCACAGGGATTTTTTTGTTTTGTTTTCTTTTTAATAGAACTTTCTCCAGGCTCCTGATATTTCCAGATCTGTGACAATCTGGGTCCTGTTTTCTCTTCCCCAGATGCACTGTCAGTCGTCTTTTTTCAATAAATTTCCAGATGCCATTGCTTATTCATTTTATTTCCAGCACATTTTATCTTTTCCTGAACTTTTGTGTAATTTTCTTCCATGACACCTTCCTGCCCCTCCCCCACACCATTCAGATGAATTCCAGAAACCTGCTGCAATTACACCAAATTCCATGCCCAACTGAGTCTGCCCCAGCTTGGAAAATGAAAGGAATGATTGGTCTGCAGGAGGAACACTTCTGAATGAGCTCCCAGCTGATAGACAAATGCTGCTGAGGTCCAAGGTCTAGGTCAACTATTGTGTAAAAGTCTCCATGGAGAGTAAGAATGTACACTGGGGCCCTGAAGTCCAAACCACAGTTTGTTTTAGAACTTTTTTAAAAAATAATCTCTTTGTACAAATATCAATCCAGTTAGCCAGAAATGTTTTTTAAATTACCTTGAACAATACAAAAATTGTAAAGAGGTCTTGACTTTCTGTAATACGTTGTGCCTTCAGCACTATTTGGAAATAAGATCTTTCATATAAATTAATTCTTTAGACAGTTGAAACATGTCTTAAAACCCCAACTTGTTGCAAATATTAACCACTTTTACATAAATCTTTCCAGAATGCATTATATTTTAGGGCATACTGATCATAACCTAATGTTTTCCTAATGATTCAGGGTCGAGGTTATGAATTTCAGTAGCCATTCCCTGAGGTTTGTGAGATGTTAGTCTGCTTTCCTTTATACCAAGATTTCCCAACTTACGGTTATTTGGATCTGGATAATCCTTTGATGTAGGAATATAGACTGTGCATTTTGGATGTTTAGCAGCATCCCTGGCCTATACCCACTAGGTAATAGTAGCGCCACCTTCTCAGTGATGACAGTCAATAATGTCTAAAAGCAACTATGTGCATCATCATCACATATTCTCAACATTGTATAGGAAGCCCCAGTCAACACAATAGAAAAGAAAAGACCAAAAAAAAAAAAAATTGGAGAAAAGAAAAAGCACTATCTTTATTTGCAGAAGACATGTCTATATACATAAAAACTTCAAAATGATCTGAAAAATATTAGAATTAATAAATGAAATTAGAGTGTCATGAAAAACAAAATCAATATACAAAGTTTAATGGTGTTTTGATGACCTATGGAAAAAACAACTAGAAACTGAAATTTTATTTATATTGTATGTCTTTATTTATTTAATGTTTTATTTTTTAACTTAAACAAAAAATGTTTGTTTATTTATTTTTGAGACAGAGAGAGAGAGAGAGAGAGCATCAGCAGGGGAGGGGCAGAGAGAGGAAGACACAGAATCTGAAGCAGACTCCAGGTTCTGAGCCATCAGCACAGAGCCCAACATGGGGCTCAAACTCATGAACCATGAGATCATGAACCAAGCTGAAGTCAGGCGTATAAACAACTGAGCCACCCAGGTGCCCCTGGAAATTAAAGTTTTTTTATTTAATTATATTTACTTTTTTTAATGTTTATTTTTTGAGAGACAGAGAGAGAGAGATCATAAATGGGGAAGGGGCAGAGAGGAGACACAGAATCTGAAGCAGGCTCTAAGCTCTGAGCTGCCAGCCCAGAGCACAACGCAGGGCTCAAACCCTCAAACTGTGAGATCATGGCCTGAAGCCAAAGTCAGACACTAAACCAACTGAGCCACTCAGGAACCCTAAACACTAAAATTTTTGAAAATACTATATACAGTCTCACAAAAAATAAAATAACTAGAAATGAACCTAACAAAAGATGTATATGACCACTATACTGAAAACTATGAAATATTAAAGAGAAAGTGACGAAGACCTAAATAAATCAAGAAATGGAATATATTAATGGTTCACAAGAATTCAAGATTAAGATTTAATTAAGATTAAGAATTTAAGATTAAGATTCAATTCTCCTTAAACTTATCTATAGATCCAGCAAAATTGAAAGCTAAATTCCAGGCCAAAAAAAAAAAAAAAAAAAAAGGAAATTGACAAATGAGTCTAAAATTTATATGGAAATTTGAAGAACCTAGGAAGACAAATGTTGAAATAGAACAAATTTGGAGAAATAATACCACCAGATGGTAAGACTTATTATAAAGCTACAGTAATTAAGAGAGTGTGTTATTAGACCAATGGAATAGAAAAAAGATTTACATTTAAACCAACACACAAACACAATCAAATTTGTAGAATGTGGACTAAATATAAATCCAATACAAAAAATTGCCACTGAAATTCTGTAATGAAAAAATGATAATTTTTAATAAATGAGATTGGAACTATTTGACATCCATATGAAGAAAATAAAATGAAAATAAAATGATGCCTACCTCATATCCTATGCAAAAACTAATTTGAGTTCATCTTAGATATAAATATAAAAGGAAAAAAACACAAAAAATGCTTTTGAAAAGAATATATCTTCATGACTTTAGGCAGAAAAAGACTTCTTAAGTAAGATGCAAAGGCACTAACCATAAAAGAAAATACCGTTAAATTGTGTTTAATTAATCCTAAGAATTTATATTCATCAAAAGACAACAATTAGAAAGTGAAAGGTCACAGAGTAAGAGAATATATCTAAAACACAAAAATCCAACAAGGACTTTTAAATATATATCTTTTAGTAACTGAATAAAAGAAATGACCAGATATGTTATAAAAGAAGACATACAAATGACCAATGAATATACAGAGAAGGGCCCTAATTTACTACTCATCAGGGAAAGCCACTTTAAGCCACAAAGAGATACCATCACATGTCAGCAGAATGAAAAAGACTGAAAAGATTAACAATACCAAGGTTGACAATAATATCTGGCAACTGGATTGCTGGTAAAAGTGTAAATGAGCACAACCCCTTTTGAAGTAGGGCAGTATCTCCTAAAGCTAAATATCTACCCACTCCACTGCTCAGCAATTACACTTCTAAGTATATACCCAGAGGAAAAATTAGTTATGCCTAGTTGGAGGCACCTTGGAAGGGTGCAGTCAGTTAAGCGTCTGACTCTTGATGTCGGCTCAGGTCATGATCTCATGGTATGTGGGTTCAAGTTCCACGTCGGGCTCTGCATTGACAGTACAGAGTCGGCTTGGGATTCTCTCTCTCTCTTTCTCCCCCCTCTCTCTCTTTCCCTCCCCTACTTACATTCTCTCTCTCTCTCTCTCTCTCTCTCTCTCTCTCTCTCTCTCAAAATAAATAAATATTTAAAAAAATAGTTATGCCCAGTTGTAGGCATATCTATTCTATTCAATGTCCTTAATGGAGGATAAGGCATTGACTATGTTTCCTCCCCCGTGTCAAACACACACCTTCTGTCCTTAATATAGTTTCTATATCATAGAGCTTAAAAATATCATAAGATTTTTCAATAGGAAAAATCCAACAGACTGCCGAGTAGGAACAGTGCTTTAAAAGCTATATTTTGAGTAATGGCACTAAAATTCCAGTACATCAAAAATAATTAGAAAATCCTATAAGCTCCCAGAAAAATAGACCATCTGGAACAGAAGGAGAATCAAATTTATATCAGGCGTTTCAAAAGCAACATAGGTGACTGTTTTAAAAATGGAGTGATATCTTTAAAGATCTAGAGGAATATAACTTTGAACATAAATTCTATATTCAAACAAACTATCATTCAACAGTAAAAAAAAAAAATAAAAACATGATCAGATATGTAAAGATCCTCTCACATACCAGCTGTAATGTACATGTAAATAACTTCTCTGGGAGTTGCTCAGGGCACAACTTGTGAAGTGTGTCTGGAAACCCTGAACCACAGATTCTCAAAAGATCCCTAATTTCAAGAGTAACCACCAGAGGAATGGACATTTTAATATAGTAAAATTACAGAACAACGAAAAACTTAATCACTCCAAAAGAAAGGAAGAATAAAATCATGTGTAAGTGTAGTTAGTAGAAAACAAAATATAATGAAAGGGTTAGAAGACTTACCCTCCCTCTGTAAATAATTGGAAAACTGGACAAAATATATGAAACAACTCTTTTCAGACATTGGACAATAGGCAGCATTGACCTGTGATTCCCGAGAAGAATGAAGCAAACAAGATGAGCCCTATGATTTTCTTGGCTTTCTGCCGGGTGGCAGTTTCTAGGCAGCTCAAGGAGGGAATTACACATAGCCCAGTATCCTCACTGAGTTGAGAAGACAAAAATTAGAATTCAGAGAAGTTAAAATGACATTTATGGAACAGAGTGCCAAAGATGAGAAAACTGTAAAGAGACAAGTATAAAGATCTGCAAAGGAGTCCTCTTTTGGCAGAATGATGATCTGCACAACCATAGAATAAATCTCTTTGAGGCTGGAAGCAGTGTGAACCATTCCCATAATGGGGCTATGGACAGTTCACCAGTCAGAGGGGAGAAACTTCATAATATGCAGAGCATTCAATAGAGACTGCAGAAAAGTCAGACTCTGTAGTGGGGCTAACCTAGCATGAGGGTAAAGATGGCTCTAAACTCACAGGAGCAAAGTTTAAGAGAATCAAAAGGTTGAAACTGATATGCATAACTTGATCTTGCTTGTACAAAATACAACAAAAGAATACAAAAAAAAAATCGGGAGTGTGGAATCCAATAAAAAATCAGAAATGATCAGGCATCTAAAGAAGCATAAGAATGTCACATATAACCATGACAAAAATCCAGTGATAGAAAAGAACAGAAAATAATGAGTATGATAAAATTTCCAGACAATGACTTTAAAATACCAATAGTTAATATTACATACTCAAAGATTTAAAGGGAAAAAATGAACATAATGAGAAGAATAAAAGATATAAAAATTACCCAGATGGAGTTTTAAAGGATTAAAAAAATACAAAGAACGGGATTAACAGAAGAAACAATAGTGAACATAAAGCTACAACAAGAGAAAATACTCAAAGAACAAAGAACACACAAAGAAAAATGGGATTTTTAAAAAAAAGAATAGAGCTCTAGTGACCTGTAAGACAGTATCAAGTAGACTCATATGCCAATAATTAATCAGTAGGAAAAAATATGGGGGCATGGAAAGGCAGAGAAAATATTTGAAGAATTATTGGATGACAATTTTCTAAATTTAATGAAAATTATAAACATAAAAGTCCAAGAAACTGAACAAAAATTAAGTAAACATTGGAAAAAGCCACACCCAACTACATTGTAATAGTATTATTGAAAAAAAGTTATAAAAGTTATTAATTAAGCCAGAAAACTAGACATATTACATACAAAGCTATAAGGAAAATTACAAAAGTTTTTTGTCAGAAATCACAAAACTAGAAAATAGTGAAATGACATATAAAAAGTACTATAAAAACCAAAAGCATCAATGTAGACCTCTACATCCAGGCAAAATATATTTCAAAAATGAAGGTAAAATTAAGACTTTGCAGACAAATCATAGCTTACAAAATACATCCCCAACACACATGCACTAGAAGAAAAGATGTTCTTCAAACAGAAAGAGGTACCTGATAGAAATGTGTAACTGTACAAAGAAGTGATCAGCATCAGAAATGGCAAATATGTAAGTAAATATGAAAGACACTTTATTTGATATTTTATTTATTTAGAAGATCATTGACCTCATGGCACACATGAGTGGCCTAATTGGTTGAGTTTCAAACTTGATTTCAACTCAGGTCATGATCTCACGGTTCATGGGATCTAGCCCAGCATTGACCTCCACACTGACAGGGTGGAGACTGCTTGGGATTCTCTCTCTCCCTCTCTCTCTCTCTGCCCCTCCCTTGCTTATGCTCCTTTCACTCTCTCTCTCAAAATAAATAAATAAAGATGATTGACCTCTTTTTTTTTAATGTTTATCTATTTTTGAGATAGAGACTGCATAGGGGAGGGGCAGAAAGAGAGAGAGAGAGAGAGAGAGAGAGAGAGAGAGAGAGAATCCCAAGCAGGCTCAATGCTGTCAGCAGAGAGCCTGATATGGAGTTTGAACTCATGAACGACAAGATCATGACCTGAGCCAAAATCAAGAGTCAGATGCTTAACCTATAGGGCTATCCAGGTGCTCCAAAGATCACTGACTTCTTACAGCAAAAATAGAAACAGTGATATAGGACTATTATCTCCATTTTATAGATGAGAAAACTGAAAGAGTGGTTAGGTAATTTGCTCAAGGTGAAAAAACTTACATTTGAATCCAAATAATCTGCACATTAAGCCTCTATGTTATACAGTATAATGTACAATGTAGAATATAATATATATTATACAACATATTATATAATATGTAATTATTATATAATAACTATGACATATACTATATATTAAATATATTATTCCAATATACTATTGTAAATATAGTAATATTACTATATACTATCCAATAGTTCATTGTTAAACACAAAAATGGTCATAACTAATAAGAAGGAAAAGAACATGAGATTGGAAATGCTGATCTTAGTTTTATCTAAAATGTTTTAACTTTTTAAAATTTTATTTAATTACAATGTAGTTAACATACAGTGTTATATTAGTTTCAGGTGTACAATACAGTGATTCAACACTTCCACACAACACCTGGTGATTATCACAAGTGCACTCCTTAATCTCCCTCACCTACTTTGCCATCCCCCCCCCCAACTCTTCTCTGGTAAACATCAATTTGTTCTCTATAGTTGAGAATCTGTTTCTTGATTTGTCTCTCTCCCTTTAGTTTTCCTTTGCTCATTTCTTTTGTTTCTTAAATTCCACATTATTTGGGATGGTATTTGTCTTTCTCTGATTAACTTATTTCACTTGGCATTATACTCTCTAACTCCAACAATGTTGTTGCAAATGGCAAGATTTCATTCCTTTTTATGGATAAATAATATTCCATTGTATACATACCACAACTTCTTTATACATTCATCTATTGAAGGACACTTGGGATGCTTCCATAATTTGGCCATTTTAAATAATGCTGCATAGGGGTGTCTGTATTCTTTTGAATTAGTGTTTTTGTAGTTTGGGGGTAAATCCCCAGTAATATAGTTACTAGATCATAGGGTAGTACTATTTTTAACTTTTTGAGGAATCTCTATACTGTTATCCATAATGTCTTAATTTTTTACAAAAATGAATTTATTCAGGTAATACTTAAGAAATAAAAATATTTTTTAAATGTAAGTAGAGCACACCCATGGAAGAAAAGTTTTATATATGAATAATGAGTAAAAAAAACTGAATACAATAGAAGGAAAGGATTAGTATCAACAACAAATTATTAGCTTGATAGCATTCCCACAAAATGGATGATTGAATATATTTTAAGTATACATAATCATGTGCAAAAAAATGAAAATATTTTTGTATGTGTCCTTAGGAGGAGCATCTTTGAAGAGATCACCATTCTTACAAATAAACTTAAACCATAGAATAGATAATAGTAGCTAGCATTTAAATATTAGTTCACAGATGATTATGCGTTTTTGAATACATTCCATCATTGAAACTGTTTATGAAAGATGGCAACTCATTCAATATTCAGAAAAACTGTAGTGAGTACTAACCAAGATATGATGCAATATTATAAAAATAGGAATATGCTATTTAATAATAAATACATATAGCTCCTGCCTTCATGGAAATTGTAGTCCAAGTAGAAGAGACTTTAAATTAATCATTGAATGAATAAAGAAATGGAACAGAAGAGAGAGTTCAGAAATAAATCCACAGTTGATTTAAGATGAAATTAATACATGACAAGTATGGTCTTTTCAATAAATTGGATATGAGAAATATATTTATCTACCTATTTATTTATTTTTATAATTATGTATTTCACACCATACACAAAAACCACTTTTATATGGGTAGTAGAACTAAATGTAAAACAATAGACTTCTAGAAAAACTAAAACAAAAGAATATAGTCATGATTATGGGGTAGGCAATACTTTTTAAAATAAGAACAAAATCCCCAAAGAAAAATATTGATAAATTATACTTCTTCATTAAAATCAAGAGTGTCTGTTCTTAGAAGACACCATTCGAAGTCTGAAAGACAAGCCTAAGACTAGGAGATAATATACAAGATATATTAAAAAAAATATACGCACACAAAACCCCTCACATATTAATATGAAAAATAAAGGATAGCCCAAAGACTTGAATGAGAATTTCACAAAATAGTATATACAAATGGCCAATGAAAGGATATTCAACTTCATTAGTCACAGATACAAATTATAAAATACAATAAAGATACCATTATGCACCCACAAGAATGACTGAATAAAAAATACTGACAGTACCAAATGTTAGCAAGAATGTAAAGCCACTAAGATTTTCATACATTTCTCTTTTTTTAATGTTTATTTATTTTGAGAAAGATAAAGAATGCACATCCATGCAGAAGCCAGGGAGGGGCAGAGAGAGGCTCTGAGGTGGGGCTCAATCCCATGAATCATGAAACCATGACCCAAGCCAACACTAAGAGCTGGGATACCCAACAAACTGAGCCACCCAGGCACCCCAATTTTCATATATTTCTGGTGAGAATTTAAATAAGTACAATGTCATTGGAAAATTGTTTGACAGTATCTACTAAATCTAAACAAGTGTCTACCCCATGGCCCTGCAATCCACTCCTATGTATATGTAGAATAGAAATGTATAGATCTTTAAAAGCAAAAGACAAAACCAAAATTTGATATAAGGATATAAGAATATTGATCACAGCAGTAGCATTCATATCAGCTGAAAATTGGAGACACCCAAATGTCAATAAACCAGAGAATAAATTGTGGTACACTCATTCAAAAGAATGGCAAAGGGAGATTATTGCTGTACAAACCATGAATTTCACAAACATAATATTGAGCAAAAGAAGGCCTCAAAAAACACATACTAGATTTATTTACTCTATGTATGTGAAATTAAAGAAAATACAAAACTGATCTGTGACAGCAGAAGTCAAGATAGTGGTTACCTGGAAGGCAGTTGTTATTGCAGGAAGGCACAAGGAGATTTCTGGTGTGCTGCTAATGTCCTATTTCTTGGTCTGGATGGGTAATGACACAGGTGTGTTCATTTTGTAAAAATTCATCAAGATATATACCCATGATTAGTACATATTTTTGTATGATGTATAACTCAATAAAAATTATGTAAATAAAAAGAAAAATTATTAGTTGTAACAGAGTTTTAGAAAATAGCAGGATAATATATAAGAAAATCATAGAATACAGAGAAGTCAGAGCTGGAGTCTCCGAGGACATAATATTCAAACTGAACTACAGGAATTAGCCAGGGGAGAGTGTGTAATATGTGGGAGGTGGAAATGTGGACACTCCTCCAGAGAAGGAAGAATTTGAGCAAAAGCCTCGAAGCATACAAAAGCATAAATCAGTCAAGTTACTGACAGAAAACTGACAAGAGCAGAGAGAGCTGGAGAGAAGGGACAAGGAGTGAGGCTGGAGACACACAGAGAGCGAGACCTCAAAGGCCACATTAAGAGTTTTGAATTCCATCCCATGAGCAACAGAAATGCATAAATGGACTTTTAGCACAGACTGACATAACCTGGTTTATATTATGAGAAGATGGCTACTGTGTGAAGAATTGACTAGGAAAAAGGGAGAGGCTAGAGTGGAGAGACAGTTTAGGAAGCTGCTGTGGTAGTCCAGGTGAGAAATGACAGTGACATTTATCTGGACAGAAAAAAGAGTGACATTTGTCTGGACAGGATGTACATTGATGATTGGATATAACATGTGAAGGAAAGCCACAAATCAGAGAGGTTTTCCAGGGATCTTCCCAAACAATGGGTAGATAATTATGCCAAGTTATTGAAATAAGAAAACCTAGGAAGTGATAGCATCAAGGCAAGAAGATATATTTACTTTGGACATGGTGAGCTTGCGATCTCTATAGGACATCTAAGAAGAGGTCTCCAATAGGCAGCTGGATATATAGATATGAAATTCAGGAGAGAGGCCTGAATAGGTTGTTAGCAATTCTACTTTTCATTGATAATAGAATGCACAGCAGGGTAATATTGTGCTACATTAACCTATATATTTTTTCCCCTGACAATTTTGCCCCATAATCCTCCTCCATTCAAGCACCAAAACTTTACTATAAGACGTTAATTGCATGAAGAGAACAAAAGAGTCAAATTCTAGACTTCCCAATTAAGGCATTGAACATTCCAAGGTCCAAACTTTGCATAATAAACAATAGATTTGGAAGAATACACAATCAATTAGTTTTTCTGCCCCAGGAAAGATAAACTGTTTGAGGGATGGGGTGGAAAAAATTAGAGAAATAACAGACCTTGGACTTAGGTTATTTCTCTGCTAAGGAATCCTATTCCTCTTATTTCACTTCTACCTACTGAGTCTTAGGTGGGGAAGAAAAAATAACAGAAATCCTACATGTGTTAAGGGGTTAAATATCAGAGGAAACTATACCTTAGATCTCATGTGGAGCCCAGAGAAGTAACATGTCCTTTAGAGTTGCTTCAACATGGTCCAGGATAACTAAGCAAATCTGCCTCAATAGCCTGAGTTTCCCATGCCCCAGTAAGGCACGGGAAAATCACAGAAGCAGTTGAGAGAGAGAAGATCTGAATTCTAGGGACCTTTTGGTCAACATGAGAAAAACATGACAATGATTTCAATGGATTTTTGATCAAAGAACAGATGGGGACAAAGATATATTAAAGAATTCTACTAAGATGCCTAGTTTAAGACCCTGATTTACTTAATGTATCAGTTAGTTCTTGTTAGAAAAGTGCTGCATAACAAACTATCCCAAAACTCAGTGGTTTAAAATAATAGCCATTTATTTAGTTTATATGGTTGCAGGACAGCTGGGAGTTCACCAACCTAGGCCGCCGTAACTGGGGATAAGTTCTGCTATACATGTCTCTTACCTTTTTCCTGGTAAGCAAGGCCAGACCTTTTTTTTTTTCTTCAAATGGTGACAGTGAAGGTCCAAGAGAGAGCAAACCCAACTTTACATACATGTTTCAAGACTTTGATCATAGCACGCTTTCCAATATCCCACTGACTAAAGCAGGTCCCAGAGTCAAGGACTGCAGATAATCTTGTCTACAGTTGGCGGGCAATACAGAGCTACATGATAAGAAAATGGTACAGAATTAGGGCCACTAATTCTGTCTCTGCCACATCCAAACTTAGATGAAGACCCTGGAAGAGGGGGAAGAAAAACAATGATGGGAGTGTAAAAAGATAAAAGTCTGTGATAAAAATAAAATCATATTGCTTCTACATTACTTTCATACCTAGGATTTTGATTCTTTTAATGTTTATTCTTTTTGAGAGATGAAGAGAAACAGAGCATAAGCAGGGGAGGGGCAGAGAGAGACACAGAATCTGAAGCAAGCTCCAAGCTCTGAGCTGTCAGCACAGAGCCACACGCGGGTCTCAAACTCACAGACCGCGAGATCATGACCTGAGCTGAAGTCAGATGCTTACGCAACTGAGCCACCCAGGGGCCCCCTCACTTCTAGGATTTTAAATTGAGAGTCCTATCTGTGCAGATAGGACTATTAAAATATGAGTACAAACAAAAGGCAAAGGAAGTCCATCATCTCATTTTGACATCAGAGTAACATCACTATTTGATCTATGTTACAGAAAATGAGTAGGATTTCAAACAACTGAGGTTAAACAGAAGCACAGAATTATGAAAATTCTTTTTTTGCAATAGCAAATATTTTTGTAGCTGCACAGAGTGGAATGATTCTCTTCAGACCAGACACCTACCAACAAGAGGAATCCACGGCAGTTGTTATCTTTCTCTTTTCTCGTTGCTGAGAAAGGATAGAGGGGCATAGGCTGCATGTCACAGCCAGGAACTGGGCAAGAGAAAGAATATGTGTGTCAAGGTGGAAGTAGGTATGAGAGGTCAGGGGTAGACAGTTCAGTCCAGAGTAAAAAGCAGATGGAGAGAAGACGTAGGGAAAGCAGAAAGAGAGAGAGAGAGAGAGAGAGAGAGAGAGAGAGGCCAAGAAAGCTGGAAAAGGATTAGAGAAAAATCACAGGAAGACCCATTTAACTCTAATTTCTGTGGTTTTTCTGATGAAGATGTGGTGTTAATGGGTTCTGAGTTAATCAGAGAGCCATGTGTCTTCAATCTTAGATATAAACCAGATGAAAACAGACAGCCCACTTAAGTGGTGTTTTAGTGACACAAAGGCTGAGAGGGAAAAAAGATTTGCATAGTAATGACTCTATCATTGCTTTAAAGCTGTGCAGTATTTTCAGAGCCCCTAACAACCACCAAATCAGGAATTCAAACCACACCCTGGGAAGGCTGGGCTTCCTTTTGTTAAGAAGAAATACAGAGGATCTCTGAGGTCAGTTACCCAGGCAGTGCAAATCAAAAGTCCTGACTCCCCTCTAACCACTGGAATATTTGCCATGTGGAACTACACCCACCTAGGACATTGCCAAAACCCCAAGAAAGTACCATGACTAAGATCCATGTCTTTTTCTGGGTACTATTTCCACAGAAAGCTTCTTATGTCTCTTCCCTGACATTTCACCAAACAGAGAAAAAGGAGAGGAAAAAATATGCCTGAGAAAAGGCCAAGTGTGAAGAAGAATTTATTTTTGGCATCCCATTTAAAAGTTTCTACTTCCTTTCCCAACCTATGGACAGCTTACTGCCGAACCAACACCATTAAGAGAAGACAGCGTCTAGTTCTACAAAACACCACACCATGAGCAAAAGCACTGATTAGACGGATAAATAGTAACAATAGCTGATAATAAGTTCCCACTATGTGCCAGACCTGGTCCTGGGAATTTTACACATAAAACTCATAAAATCTTGGCAATGAATTTATGAAGCTGGTACTTTTATCCCCCCTGTTTGATAGATGGGAAAGCTGAGGAACAAAGAGGTTATGTAACTTTCCCAAGATCAACACAATAAGAAAGTGGCAAAGCCAAGATTCACCTCCCAGAAATCTGATTCCAAGACCCATATACTTAAGCACTATGTATATGGACTCATAAAGAAAAAATTAGAAATAACACCTCTCTTATATTAAACTTTTCCAGATTATAGAAAAAGAACACTTGTCAACTTATTTTATGGGACCAAAATAACCTTCACTCAGAACCAACAAGAATATAACAAAAAAGGAAAATTACAAGCCAATCTGTCTCATGAAGATAGAAGCAAAACATAATATACAAAATATTAGCATTTGATTTCAGAGAATTCTTATAAATAAATAAGAAAAAGTCAAACTGATGGAAAAATGGGATTTCACAGAAGATATCCAAATGGTAAGTAAACATTTTTTTAAGCATCCAACATCATTAGTCATCAGGGAAAGGCAAATTAAAGTCACAGAATGTCCACCAGAATTACTAAAATGAAAAAGACTGATAATATCAGGAGTTGGTAAGGATGTAAAATAAGAGGAACTCTCACACACCATTGATGAGAGCATAAATTAGCACACTTTCGAGAAGAGTGTAGAAGCATCTGCCAAAAGTGAACACACACATACAAATGCTGTGGCCCAGAAATTCCACTCCTACGTTTATACTCAACAGAAATTTATATTGCACACCAAAAGACATAAGCAAAAATGCTTATAGCATTTTTATTAGGAAACAACCTAAATATCCATTAACAGTGGAAGGATGTTATGATGGTACTTTTATCACCCCCATTTGATAGATGGAAAAGCTGAGGCACAAAGCACAAGAAGCCAGACACAAAGTGCATGTATGTTATGATTCCATTTATATATTGTTTTAAAATAGACAAAACAAATGTGCGGTGATAGAAGTCAGAACAGTGCTTACATCTGGAAGGAGGCTGTAGTGACTGCTAAAAGAAAAAGGAAGGTGGCAGGAATGCTTCTTCTCTTGACCTGCTCGTTATTACATGAGCGTGTTCACTTGATGTTCCAGGTCTCGTCTGAGAAGTAGCACCTTGGTGAAAGACATGGGCTAACCCAAATTCACGGTACACATTGAGTGAACATGGTGCAACCAGATGAGAAAGACATGAAACAGAATTGACTTCAAAATCACCTAAACATTTATTGCTTCATTTATTGAGTATTGAAAATATGCTTGGAACAATGCTAAGTCCTGAGAGTAAAAACATGAAAAGACAAACGTCCTGTCAGCAGACTGTTCACAACCTAACTGAAAGAGATGTATCACAATAATCAATTTCAAACCATAGTGTGCAATTGTGGAACTGTGCAAAATGTTTTGAAGATTTAGGGAAACCAGGGAAGGTTTTCTAGAGGTGACAATACTTCAATCTCATAAGAGTTTTGCAGGTAAAAGGGCTTGATGGAGAGTGGCAGAGGGAGGGGGTCTGGGAGAAGTATATGTCTCAGAATTGACAGCATTTGCAAAAGAGAACACAGAGAGATAGTACTGTGAATTCTAGGAATGCTGGGTATTTAGGAATGGCTAGAGTTTAAAATGCAAGATCCAGAATAAGTGCGGGGGAGGCTTCTGGATGGCTCAGTCAGTTAACTATCCGACTCTTGGTTGACTCCTGATTTCAGTTCAGGTCATGATCTCACCATTTGTAAGATCAAGCCCTCCCTGCTCCCGCCCCACCAGTCTGGCTTTGCCCTGACAGCATGGGAACTGCTTGGGATTCTCTCTCCTCTGTCTCCACCCCTCCTTCCCGCTTGTGTGCACTCTCTCAAAATAAGTAAACATTAAAAAAAAAAAAAAAGAATAGTGAGAGGTGAGGATGGATAGGTAAATCTTTTATTTCATCTTGGATTTTTATCCTGTGGCACATGGGAGCTACTGAAGAATTTTTATTTAATCCAATGTGAAGGATACATGGAAGGAAGGTAAGATTGGAGACTGGTAGGCAGTTTGCTGAAATTCAGATGTATGTGTAAGGTTTTACCACAGCAATACACAATCCAAAATCTTCGTGGCTTACAATGACAAATACTAATTTCCTCCAAAACTTTTGTATCTTACAACAACAAA
>NC_043700.1:77357286-77401453 GCF_006229205.1 Suricata suricatta | reverse complement strand
GCACCCTGACATGGTTATGATTCTTTACATTAAGTCACTGTTCATTTTTATAAGAAGATAAGCAGAGGTACAGTTTGATAAGTTCATGCTAACACCACTTTTTGTTTTGGAGGCAAGATTAGAAGACAGGTCTCTGACTTCCAGACCAGAGCTCTAAGACCAACTAAGTATAAACTCCTAACTAGCTGCTGGATCCCAGTAGGGCGAGAATAAAAGATAGAGTCAGGGCAGCTAAAATTAAAAGGAATGTTTTTAAATCTTCTAGTTCTTTTTTTAAAGGTAGGCTTCAGAAAACTTAATTTTGTGAGGTATTCAACAGGGACCTGGAAAACTCCTCTTAGCATTTTAACATAAATTAAAAATCATTTAAGCAGACCTCTCTATTCAGCTCTTGCCAACTGCACATTTATTTTTCTGGTCAAGGAGGCTTTGCCGTTGCAAATGAAGGGGAAATGAAGGCATTAGGGCTTGGGCATATCAGTTAAAAAAAAAAGTGAATGTGGATGTTGGATTAACTTCTCTCATATTCGCAATTCCATTTATCTGGGCAAGGAATTTTCCCCCCCTACAAGGTACTCTTGAAAACATTCTCTGAAAAATTAGGTTGCTGTGTAGAATCTGGAGTTGCTGCAAGTGTTCCTTAAAAGCTCATTAGCCCTCCCGAGAGCTATGAACATAAAACAGCTCCAGACCTAATGAGAGCCAAGTAAACAGGCTTCCAGTGCACCTGTATTGAGAGATGGGTGACCTCCAAGGAGTCTGGGAGCTTAGTTCCATTTGGACAAGCAGCCTCAAGCGTGAGGGATGGGAAATGGGGAAATGAAGGATAAAATCTTACTTGCTAATTCTAAACATATGTAGCCTGCACATTGGTGAGTTGAGGTTGGCAAAGGGTAAAACAAAATCCCACTGAACTGCTTTCCTCCGTGACAGCTGTATTTGTTGACTTTTCCACTGGCACCCAGCTTTTGGAGTCTCTATTTTCCTAATTTGGGAACAACAGAGGGCAGTCATCGCTCATCTCTGAATACAACACTTGACATCCATGTTTTCATATAAGGAAGATCATCTTCTGTGAGCCTGCAAATCATCCATCTCACTCGCCATAGAGGGGAGAAATTTATATACCCGCAGTCCGGGGGATCAAAGTCACACAGACGGCACCTCTCCCTTTCCTTCTTGGCTTCCTCCATTTCCCAAAGCACAACCAGCAGCCTAAGAGAATACAGCACAAGAGGTTTCTTCTCCACACATTCTCCCCTATTAATAGAACATGGCAGAGGAAAAACTCTTGACTGTCATCTCAACTACTAACTCAATTAAAGATGGCCCATCTGGAGTCAAAATCAATCAGGAGTCTATTCCACCAGAAGGAGAAAAGGGAGCTGGAAAGGGATATAACCAGTTACTTGTCATGGAACTTGATAGATAAGTCACTGCACATACTTAGGAACTGCAGAGAAGACAGAATAAATACATCTTATCTCAACTAATATAGTCAAAAAACTTCCTTTTCATGGTGATTAAGCTAGGATTGACTAGGAAGTAAAGCGAATTTGTGACTATTTTATTAACTCTTTACTAGGGTTCAAATACTTCCTATAGCAAAATCTTATTCATTTTAAAATAAGCTCTAAGGGAATAAGTTCCCTTACTTCTCTCCACACTTCTCGCATTGAATCTCGCCCCAGTAGGTTGTGAGAGAAACTAACCTACTAATTGTAGCTCCATTTAAAATATAAATCTTGTCCTCTTGAAAGATATAGGGTTAAAATATTGTCCAATTTCAGCAGTCTGTCCTCGAAGGACACCATCCATATTCTTTTAAATATTTAGCACAATACTTACCAGAGTGTAGATGCATTTCAATTTGTATCAACAAATATTTATCGAGAAAACACATTGTCCAAAATACTTTATTAGTATCGTATCCCATGGGTTATAAAGGTGATTAAGAAATTATCTCCCCCCAAAATTTTAAAAACATTAAAAAAAGGGGGGGGCACCTTGGTGGCTCAGTCGGTCAAGTGCTGACTTCAGCTCAGGTCATAATGGTTCATGGGTTCATGGGTTCATGGGTTCATGGGTTCGAGGCCTGCATCGGGCTCTTTGCTGACAGCTAGCTCAGAGCCTGGAGCCTGCTTCTGATTCTGTGTCTCCCACTCTCTCTGACCCTCCCCCGCTCACACTCTGGGTCGCTCTCTCAAAAATAAATAAACATTAAAAAAAAAGAAAGAAATGATCTCTGTTCTCACGGTCTTTGTTACCGTAGAAGGTGATTAAAGCTGTACAAATTATACAGTAGTGCCAGGTTAAGTGAAAGGTGTATCGTGACAGTAACAAACATGAAGGAATTTTTTAAAGTTTATTTATTTTGAGAGAGAGAGAGAGAGCAAATCCCAAGTAGGTTCCACACGGTCAGTACAGAGCCCAATTCAGGGCTCGAGCCATGAACTATCAAATCATTACCTGAGCAGAAATCACGAGTCAGATAACGCAACCTACTCAGCCACCCAGGTGCCCTTGGTGAAGGAATTTTAAAGAAAGGAGGAGGCATCTCTTTCTGGAGGTCTGCAGAAGTCTAACTAGAGGAAATGGTGTTCATGACAGCAATGACAGATCGACAGGATTTCAACTGGCAGGACTGCAAAGAGGAAACAGCTTGGTAATGAGTACAGAAAATGACTGGTAATAGATTCCTGGCTGTCCTGTTTGGCTGCAGAAGAGGATATACAAAAAGAAAAGTGAGTGCTAAGGCTGCAAAGGTAGATTCAGCCAGCAGTGTGTTCTCAAGATGCAGGCTACGAATGTAGTAAATATTTTTACTGGCACTCGGTATCTACTCACAGGCCTTTCTATTCTGTACCCTGCCTCAGATGGCAGGCTCTGGAAAGCTAAATATTATATTTGTAAGACTCCTTTGCAGCTAAGGTTTTATATTTGATTTAGATTCTGGCAGTGAGAGGTTCTCTAATGGAGCTTGGGAGGTGGAGGAAGACAGAAGCCAGGTTTGTGCGGTGGGGCCAGCTGACAAGGTTGACAATTTGGAGGATATTTCAGAAAAGCTTTCAGGAGTCATTTTCTGAGGTCGGGGAGGGAGAGCTCCTCCAAAGTAAAAGATAAGTCACTGCACCGTGACTCCCCTAGTATTGTGAACAAGGCAGTATGTGGTAACTTCTTTCACTTTCAGAGGTAACATGTATAGGGGCCACATCTGAGTGTGCTGATCCTGTCCACTTAACAAGAGCATCAGCTATCTACAGCCTCAATAACGCTGCAAAACAAATGACCCCCAAGATTTAATGGATAAAAATAAACTCATTTATTATTTATCAGCCATGTGGGGGCTGGGATGGTCTCAGCTGGGAAAACTCAGCCCTCTTCTGCATGGTCTCAGTCCTCCACCTGAGGACTCATGGGAAGAAACAAAGACACAGGAGGACCTTTTCTAGCCTCTTCCTGAGTCAAGTTACCTTTTACCCTATTGACCAAGACAAATCTTGTGGCCAAGCCAGAGTCAGAGTAGGAAGAGACTGCAAAGCTACAAGTCCAAGTATATGGATATATGCAGCTCATTAATTGGGGGCTATTAAAACAATAATCCACTAAACTGAGTAAATTTTATTTTTAAAAATGTATTTATTTATTTATTGTGAGAGAGAGAGAGAGAGAGGCATAGAGAGAACCTCGAACAGGTTCCACACTGTTACCACAGAACCTGATGCCGGGGCTCAGTCTCATGAACCCAGTGAGATTACGACCTGAGTTGAAATCAAGAGTTGATTCTTAATCAACTGAGCTTCCCAGGTGCCCCTAAACTGAGTATATTTTAAAGCTGCTAGTTGTGAGTAGAACCCAGAGTAAGACAAGGTCTGCATCTCATCCAAGCTGCAGTTCAAGCAGCTCTGGCTTTATGACCCAGGATATGCAAAAATATTTAAAATGTCTGCTAAAGATGCAGGTGAATCCTCCAACAAGCCTTGAGAGAAAAATCCTAAAGTTTTTGGAGCATGCTATACACTCTGCAGTTGGTAAGTATTTCAGGGAACAGTCTCTGGCTTGTTACTGGGTCATAGCAGTGACTAAATGCCTGCTCTTGGAATAGTGAGGGACATAAGATCGGACCTGCCTATCGGATCTCGTGTTATCTGATACCAGAACAATAAAGTGGCAGAACTGGAGAGCTCATTGGGTCCCAGCAGATACTGAAATTATGCAAGCAGGTGACTCAGATGCCCATGGAACCCAGTCTTCTTGTACTGCAGTCTTTCCCAAACTAATAGCTTTATGATGAGTTCTCTATAACCAATGGATTGCAGAAGGGAAAAAACGTCAGGCTAGTTTATAGCTTTGGTGCTGACACCAGCTGAAACTGGATTGCTGTACATTAAATCCCCAGTTAGTTGTAGCCCAGGAGGAGGACAATCAGAAGGAGAAATATATTCAATGTACAAAACTTCACGCTGTGTACCTAGTTCTTCCCTTTGCCTGAATGCAAAGATAGAGAGAGGTGTGGGTCTAAAGCAGCCCAGCCACTCTGGAAAACAGTGTGGAAGTTCCTCAAAAAACTACCCATAGAACTCCCCTGTGACCCAGCAATAGCACTGCTAGGGATTTACCCAATAGATACAGAAGTGCTGATGCATAGGAGCACATGTACCCCAAAATGTTCATAGCAACAATGTCAACAATAGCCAAAACATGGAAAGAGCCTAAATGTCCATCACCTGATGAGTGGATCAAGAAGATGTGGTATATATACACAATGGAGTATTACATGGCAATGAGAAAGAATGAAATCTGGCCATTTGTAGGAAAGTGGAGGGACCTCGAGGGGGTCATGCTAAGCGAAATAAGTCAGGCAGAGAAGGACGGATACCATATGTTTGCACTCATAGGTCTAACAGGAGAACAGGAGAAACCTAATGGAGGACCTGGGGGAGGGGAAGAGGGAAAGAGAGTTGGGGAGAGAGAGGGACGCAAAACTTGAGAGACTATTGAATGCTGAAAATGAACTGAGGGTTGAAGGGGGAGGAGGGAAAGAGGTGGTGGTGATGGAGGAGGGCACTTGTGGGGAAGAGCACTGGGTGTTGTATGGAAACCAATTTGACAATAAACTATTTAAAAAATAAAAAATAAAGCAGCCCATAGGCAACAGAATATGGTTTGGGCAGTGGTCAGAGATGGAAAAGAGACAAAAATAGAGAACTTTTCTTATGAGAAGGTCTTGAGTAAAGGCCTGTGTGGACTCTTCAAAAATGGCAGCGAAGGAGAGAATATTGTGCTCCATCACATGCTCACCAAAGGGTACTAGTCAGGAGGAGAAAACCTGTTCTATGAATTACAGTCAGCCTCTTGTCCTGGCTACTCTCGAGCCTGCACACTGGACATAGAGACACTCTGGAATGGAAGGGACGTGTGGCTCAGCAGTGTGGACTTTCACCAGGGAAGATGTAGAACATGCTATACTAAATGCCTTGTCTCGAGGAAACAGCAAAAAACTTTTCTTTTAAATGTTGATTTATTTAATTTGAGACAGACAGAGAAAGAGAGAGAGAGAATCCTAAGCAGGCCTCACACTATCAACACAGAGCTCATTGTGGAGCAAGATCATGACCTGAGCCAAAATTAGGAGTTGGAGGCTTAACCAGGTGCCTCCAGAAAACTTATTTTTTATTTTTTTTTAATTTTTTAAAGTTTTACTTATTTTTGATACAGAGAGAGACAGAGCATGAGAAGGGGAGGGGCAGAGAGAGAAGGAGACACAGAACTGGAAGCAGGCTCCAGGCTCTGAGCTAGCTGTCAGCACAGAGCCTGACGTGGGGCTCGAACCCACAGACGTGAGATCTGACCTGAACCGAAGTCAGAGGCTTAACCTACTGAGCCACCCAGGTGCCCCGAAAACTTATTTTTTAAATGTGTATGTGAAGGGCACCTACTTGGCTCAGTCAGTTAAGCGTCTGACTTGAGCTCAGGTCTGATCTCACTGTTTGTGAGTTTGAGCCCCGCATCGGGTTCTGTGCTGACAGCTCAGAGCCTGGAGCCTGCTTCAGATTCTGTGTCTCCCTGTCTCTCTGACTCTCTTTCTCCTCACATTCTTTCTCTCTCAAATATGAATAAACATTAAAAATAATTTTAAAAAATAAATAAATTGTGTGAGTATATATATATTCTATATATATACACTATATATAGATGTATTCAGAGATGTGTGTGTATATGTATATATACATATACTCACACACATTTTTTAATGTTTTTTTTTAAATGGTTCAGTCTGTAGCACGTTTGACTCTTGACCTTGGGGCTGTGAGTTTGAGCCCCACATTGTGTGTAGAGATTACTTACAAATAAAATCTAAAAAAAAAAAAAAAAAAGAAAAGTGAAGCTGAAAGATTTACTATAAAGATCTAGGAAGATTTACTAGGAAAATAATGCTTGAGTATTAATATTAATATCAGAAAAAAAGGAAAAGATTCCATTAAGTGAAATATTTATTTTGATATTAGTATATAAATTACATTGATGTACTTGCAGAATCTACCAAATAATACAAATACTGAAAAAACCCTGCATTTTGGATACAGAGGGGAAGATCCTAAAAATATATGAACTAAATATCAACTCAAAAAGCTAAAAAGAGAGCAAGACAGAGCAAGGGAAAGAAAGAGGAGGCAGCAGAGAAGTAGAAGGGGAGAGGAAGAGGAGGAGAATCAAAGAACTAAAAGAGAAGTTAATGAACATAACTGTAGAAAACAAAAATAAGTGGATAATTAGTCAAATTAAAAACTAGTTTTTTGATAAAAGTTCTTTAAAAATAGCAATTAAATAAACAGACTGTCAAATGTGACCATGGCAAAAAACAAAAGACTTAATCAACATTAGAAATGAGAAAAAAGATGTGGAACATTTTTTTTAATTATAAGCAAATCACATACAAATTTTTGCCAAATAAATTTGAAAATTAGTTGAAATAGATTGTTTTGTAGGAAAAATTAAGTAAGGAAAATCGACTCAGAAAGGAATCAAAATCCTGAAAAGACCGATAACCATAAAAGAAATTTAAGAGGAAATAAAAACTCTGAAAAGGGCACAATGCCCAGAAAATCTTCTGGGTACATTGTATTAAACCTGCAAATAACAGATAAGTCCTGTGTTATTTACACTGTTAAAGAACATAGAAAGAGATGGAAAGTTTTCAGTTCATTCTATAAATACAGCATAACGCTGAATCATAACCAGATAAAAATAGAGAGGAAAAAACCACCCACAAACAAAACAAGAAACCCAAAGACAAATAGAGACAAAAATCCCAAATAATCTATTAGGAAATATAACTCAACATTTTACAAAGAGAATTACATCATGAACAAGTAGTCTTTTTCACAAAAATGCCGGGTTGGTTTAACATTAGTCTGTCTTTTATCATAATTCACTATATACTAAGAGCTTAAGAGAGAAAAACGATATGATTCTCTCAGTACATATGAAAAGGCATTTGCCAAAATTAGCAATTATTCCTGATAAGGAAAGCTTTTCTTAAGCAAAGCAACTTGACAGAAGATACCACCAGAAACCTGCATGATGTTTGCAATGCACCATAAACAGCAAGCATCTCCACTAAAATGAAGAGTTCTGCCACTCTGGTCATTCTTCAGCAGAAACTACTCCAGGAGAGCAAGGCAGCAAATCAGGGAATAGAAGACCCAGGAAACAGGTGATCTGACACTACAGAAAGGCAAGGAAATACCCAGAATTATGGTGAAAGAAAATCCAGGCAGATGGATGTGCAGCAGATCTAGAGAGTAAAGGAGCAGGAGGCTGAATGGCTACAGGAAGGATAATTCCAATCAAAAACAAAAAAAAAGAAGAACAAACGAACGAAACTGATGTAACACTGTTAGAATATAATGAGAAGAGATGTAGATTTCAGGCAAACTTTTCATACTAATTAGTAATAAATACCTAGAAAATTAAACAAAGGAGAAATAAGTAAACTATTACCACTTGGGAGGGAGAATTATTTAAGAAAAATAATTGAATTATAGGATACTGTATGATTCAGCTGCAAATAATATATATGGTCATAAATGTAACCTCTGAATGTTGACTTTACCAAAATTGTGATATAATATCTCTGGGAGAATGGGGTGTGGGAGGGGTTATTCATACAAGAGAGCTAATTCCTGATCTTCCATAATAGGAAGTCAGTAGGTAATATCTAAAATTTAAAAATAGAGGTACCTGGGTGGTTCAGTTAGTTAAGCAACTGACTTTAGCTCAGGTCAAGATCTCAGAGTTCGTGAGTTCAAGCCCCATATTGGGCTCTGTACTCACAGACCATGGTAAAGCCTGGAGCCTGTTTCAGGTTCTGTGTCTCCCTCTCTCTCTGCTGGTCCCCCACTCAAGCAGGAACACACACTCTCTCTCAAAATAAATAAACATGAAAATAATTAAAGAAATTAAATTTAAAAAATTTTTAAAGGCAGTAGCATAAGCATATTATTTAGAAATGTAAATGTGAAAACCAGAAGAAACAGCTGTAAGAATTGAAAATAATGCCCCTGAGGAGCAGCAGGGCCAGACAGGCAAGCAGCTAGGACAGCGGGGTTTTGTTGTAAGCTCATTCCCTTGTAAAAGTCATTACTTATTTAAACACCTGCATGTATCACTTTGATAAAAATTTTAATTTCTTTATTATTTTTAAAAATTTTAGTATAGTTGATACGTGTAACATTGGTTTTAGGTGTACCCATAGTGACTCAACAACCCCATATGCTATGCTATGCCCACCACAAGTATGGCTGTCCTCTGTCCCCATGCAAGGCTGTTACAATACCACTGACTACATTCCCTATTCTTGCTCTTTATTCCCATGACTTACTCATTCCATAACCGAAGCCTGTATCTCCCACTCCCCTTCACCCATTTTGCCCATCACCTCCCCTCTCCTTCCCCTCTGGCAACCATCAGTTTGTTCTCTATCTTTATATTTTGCCTTTTCTTTTTTTTTTTTTTAAATGTTTATTTATTTTTGAAAGAGAGAGAGAAAGAGCACAAGTGGCAGAGAGGCAGAGAAAGAGATGGAGACCGAGGATCCGAAGCAGGCTCTGCACTGACAGCAAAGAGCCCAGTGCAGGGCTTGAACTCACAAACTGTGACATCATGACTTGAACTGAAGTCAGACGCTCAACTGACTGAGCCACCCAGGTGCCCCAGATTTTGCCTTTTGTTTGTTTATTCACTTGTTTTGGTTTTTAGACTCCACATATGAGTGAAATCACATGGTATTTGTCTTTCGTTGTCTGACTTATCTCACCTAGTATAATACCTGCTAGGTTTATCCACGTTGTTGCAAATGGCAAGATCTCATCCTTTTTATGGCTATGTAATATTCCAATGTGCATGTGTGAGTGTGTGTGTGTGCACACGCATGTATCATGTTTAGATTTTTAGAAGGCAAGAATGACTATACCAGTAAGGATGTGGAGAAATACATGTACTATGACACTACAGAGAGAGAATAATTTATTACAAGCTTTCCAGTGAGCATGTTGGCAGTAAGTATCAAAATTTCAATTGTTCCTGTCACCTAATCCAATAATCCCTCCTCTGCTGGCAGATTATTCTGAGGAAAACAACAGGGCAGATATGCAAAGATTCCCCTAAAAAGACAGTCAAAGCTTCATTCTTTAAAATATTGGGATTCTGTCACTATGCATGTACATTAATAAGGGAATAATGATTAAGTAGATAATGTACTTTTGTACAGAGGATACCTGTGGGCTCATAAAACAATTATGTCAAATAGTGGTTTGCAAATCAAGCTCTTAGGGGTCTGTATTAGCTTTCCAGGGCTCCCGTGGCAAAGTACCCAAAAACTGGGTGGCTTAGAGCCACAGAAACTGAATGTCTCATAGTTCTGTAGACTAGAAATCTTAGATCAAGGTGTCCATTAGGTTAATTCCTTCTGAAGGCTGTGAGGAAAAATATCTTCCTTGCTTCTTTCCTAACTTCTTGAGTTTGCTGGCACTCTTTGGTGTCCCTTGGCTTGTAAAAGCATCACCCTGATCTCTGCTTTCATCTTCACCTGATGTTCTCCCTGTATGTATGTCTGAATCTGTGATTAAATTCTCCTTTTTGCTAAAGACATCAGTCATATTGGGTTGGGGCCTACCTGAATGCCCTCCTCTTAACTTGATCATCTGCGGAGTCTATTTCCAAATAAGGTCACACTCACAGGTATGTGGGGTTAGGGTTTCAACATCATTTGTGAGTTAAAATTCAACCCACAACAGAGCCTTAGGGTTTCTGAGAAATGCCCCAAAAAGCACTACAGAGGAACTACTGGTCCTGAGCTGATGAGTTCTGGACTTCTCTTGTCCACTTTAAATAGAGAAGTTCCCTTCTTTAATAATTAGTATTCAGAGCGTTCATATTGAAGGAAGCATTCACTACTTTAAAGAATTTAAAATTAGGCAACTTGACAATAAATTACACAAATACATAGATAGATAGATAGATAGATAGATAGATAGATAGATAGATAGATAGATAATAAGAAATAAAATCTACCTATGGGGTGCCTGACTGGCTCAGTCAGTTAAAGCATCTGACTTTGGCTCAGGTCATGTTCTCACAGCTTGTGAGTTCAAGCCCTGCATCAGGCTCTGTGCTGACAGCTGGGAGCCTAGAGACTGCTTCAGATTCTGTGTCTGTCTCTCTCTGCCCCTCCCCCATGCTTGCACACACACACACACACACACACACACACACACACACACTCTCTCTCTCTCCCTCTCTCTCTCTCTCTCTCTGAAATATAAACATTAAAAAAAATTTTAAGAATAAAATATTTTAAATCTACCAAGTAAGACTATATTTATTTACATTTTCAATATATTGTGAATTAAGAAAAGCACTTTGCAAGCATGTGAACATGTTCCCAGTTCCGCAGAAATGCAAAATGTCTATTTATATTTCTATCCACAGTATTTATATTTAGGTTGATATCATTTTTCATATAAATATTCACAGGGCTAATAAGGCTAAGTTTTAAGTGTCCTTTATATCTGTCTTCATACTTTTCTGTACCTTCTAGGTTTTTTTAATGACATATCTTTGTAATAATAAAAGACTCTATTTTTTACAGAAAGAAAGAGGTCACTTATGGCATTCAGTAAATATATGTTGGTGAATTTACTGATACCGTTTTATCCATTTGGCTTGGCTTATCAGAATTTTTAACCAATATAATTTGAGTGACTCTTCAGTTCTCTCCAAAACCTCAGTCCTTGCCAGCCAAACCCCACTGATAGAATTGAGTCTGCAAACCCAAGCGACTATCAATGGATGAACAGATAAACAAGATTTGGTATTTATAGAGAATAGAATATTATTCAGTCTTTAAAAGGAGGGAATTCTGACACATGCTAGCTACAACATGCATAAGGCTTGAGGACAGTATGCTAAGTGACACAAGCCAGTCATAAAAGGACATAACTATATGATTCCACATGAGGTACTTTGAGTATCAATTTGAGTAGTCAAATTCATAAAGATAGAAGACAGGGTGCTGGTTGCCAGGGCTGGAAGAGAAGGGGGAATGGGGAGTTCCTGTTTATGGTACAGTTTCAGTTTTGCAAGATGAAAAAAGTTCTGGAGATGGACGGTGGTATTGGTTGCCCAACCAAATGAATTTACTAACTCTCAGTGAACTGTGTCTCTAACAATGGTTAAAATGGTAAAACTTATGTTATGTATGTTTTATCACAATTTAAATAATAATAAATGAATCTTCAAACACTTCAAGGTAATGTGTACCTACCCGACATTCATTTTTAATTTCATAGGCTCATTTATTTTTCATTCATGAATCATTAGAACCCTAATCATCATTTTCATTATTACTATCACCCTCAAATCACCTAGAAAATCGTTGTATGCCTTATTCTCAAGATGGTTTTTCATTTCATTATAAAAGCTGCATAAATATCTTTTGGTGAAAAACACTAAGAAGAACATTGAGAAATTCCTTATTTGGAATATTTAGATGGATTTGCCTAAACTCCACATCCCCTCCCTTACCGAGGGCAACCTCTCCCCAGCCCACCACCCTCCACCTCCCACGCCACAAAAAGCCACAAAAAGATTAGAGATAATCAGAAAAACCACCCAAGAAAAGAAAAAGGGAGAATCAGTTACATGTTCAACAAGCCAGGGAACAAGAAAACTCAAATCTGTTCCAGTTCTCTAGTTTCACCTTAAAGGCAAGGAACTGTGCATGCCTGTGTGAAGCCCTTCAAAGCCCAAATTCACAGCCTCACCACGCGGGAGGTTACCAGCATCTGAAGAAAAACAACCACTTCCAGAAAAGCTCTTCTTTGTGTTCATTCTTTGCAGTCCTTCAGGAAACTCTTGATAATGTGAAATGTTATTACTGCAAATGTTGGCCCAGGCAAGTTTACTCTAGAGTCTGACTATCACTGACTGTTCACAAAATAAAATCATTTTTAAAGCCTGTGAGGAGAGCCAAGTGCAAACCACAAATCAGAAAACCACCAAGGCGGGCTGGCCTCGCTGCCAGAGTTTAATGTGATCTAATGGGAGGACAACAAGATGTGAGAATTTGATTTTACGATGCTCCATGTAACATTTGGAGATACAAAGGGGCCGGCCCAACTTCCCGATCCTTAAGCAAACATTTGAAGTAATGTTTTACTTTCTCATCAGTTTTAATTCTGTCAACCAGGGTGTCGAGATTCAGTCTGCCCTATTCATTCTAAAAGTGCTGTCTGGGTCGGGTGGTGATACATTCGCTTCATACCAATTCATATAAGATGAAGATGGGCAGGTGGGGAAGGGGCCAGGAAAATCGGATGAAGCTATTTCATGGCAGCGGGTCAATTGGACTGCAGCTCTCTGCATTTGTGATTTATTCCATGGGTGGAAGGGCAGGGATAGGACTAACTGAAGCAACATTCTTTCATAAGCAAACGCTAATCTCAGGGAGAGAGACAGATCTAGGCAGGATCGGGTTGCCCAGTCTCACACCAAATGGGATTGGAACTCAAGTGGAGCTCTATTCCCATCACTTGCCAAAGAATAAGAGAGGAAAAAGAGAAAAGGAAAGAAGAAATGAAATGGTAGCAACACCAAAGTTCTTTGCACATGATTAATTAATGACAGATGACATTGTGGAGTAAAGACGGTCAGTCAGGAAATCCCATATAAGGGCACATGAACAACGGAAAATACATCAAAGTCCCATTTCATGCCACTTTTGATTTTATAGCCAGAGCAACAGAATGAGTCTCAGATCTCTCTTCCTCTTCTTACAGAATAAAGCATTCCTAACAATGCCAAACTCTTTCCTACATCGTCATTGTGTAGCAATTACAAAGTTGACCTAATGAAGAAATGTGAAACCCACAGTCAGGTTTCTTTTTGCTTTTATTTATTAGTATAAAATATTTTAATAAGATATTTTACATTCCTTTCTTTTCGCATGAAGTATTTGAAATCTGGTGTATATGGTAAACACCTCAATTTTTTTTTTATTCAAGTATACTTGACAAACACTGTCTTATAAATTTCAGGTGTATATCACAGTGATTCAACATTTTTTAAAATTGTATTTTTTAATGTATTTTTTATTTAAATTCAAGTTAATTAAAGCAATAGTTTGCTAACTGAAGTCATATCCCAGAATGCAGGAAGAAATATTAACACTTCTATTTCTATTGACTTTTTAGCTAAATGATAAGAAAGCGAGCCTCATTAGTAGTTAAAATAAGAACAACACCATGTGTCCTCACTTGGTACAGTCACATAGTACCTGTGGACTGTGACAGAAAGCTTTCTGAAAGAAAGCTTAGGTCAACAGTGCTAAGGATGTGACGGGCGCTGCATCAGCTAGGATCAGCTGCAGTAACATACAGATAGACCAAACATGTCATGTTTCAACACAACAGATGTTTCTTGCTCAGGGACAAATTTTGGTGATCAAACAAATCAGTAGGATAGCCCACGTCATAAAGACACTTCCGCTTACCTCTGCTCACGGTCAGCATGGCCATCAGCATTTCTTCCAGTGGGAGACGGATGATGGGACCTACAGCATCAGTCTTAGGAGGTTTTATAGTGGCCCAGCCTGGAAGAAGCACACATCATTTCAGCTCACCTTCCACTGGCTAGCACACATCTCATAACCACACCTAACCACAAAGGACCCAGGAAATGGAGCCAGGTTATGGGCCCAAGAAGAGGAAAATGGATGATGATGGGGAATAGCCAGCAGTGGCTACCACAGCCACACTTCTCTGTTCAGTTATTGCCACATGTCGCAGTCTGCATGTTCCCCTTACACGGATTTAACCGTTTTAATGAAATTCAGTCTCACAAAATTAGCAGATGGCTTAAAACTATTCCTACAAGAAGACACAAATTGAAGATAATAGTAATAATCCAAGCCCAAGACAATAACAAAAAAGTGTTGAAGCTAAACCCTCTTATACTTTTACTTCTTTGTGGGCCACAGCATGAGGTTTAAAAAGAAAAAAGACTGTGATTGCTTTGGCAGCACATGCACTTAAAAAATTATTAAATTACTTCTGGAAAGAAGCAAATTAAAAATTTTCCAAAAGATTAAGTGAATTTAAAATGCATATTTATATCCACTTTTATAATCATGAACTTGCTCTTCCCATATCGTTATTAATAAGAATGTGAACATACACAATTGGCAAAATACTTAAGTAATTATGAAATAAACTGAAGACAAACTTCTATAACTTTGTTACCTTTTAAAGGAATACTATACCCAATATGTTACTTTGAAAAATTTTCTTAACCTTGTTGATAGATGTGTAGAAGTTTCTTTTGAGATTTCTTATTTAACAACAAAATGCAAAAGCCACATAGCATTGAATTCCCCTCATTTTTAATGTCCCCTGTATCAAATGGCAAGATAATATATGTGAAACAATCTGATAATAAATTAAGGTATATTCCTTCGTCAACATTGAAAAAAATTGCTCAAGTTTTAAGAAATAAAAGTCAAAGTATGTTATGCAATGTTGGGATTTGATTTATAAATAAATGAGTGTATAGATGTTTCTACATATCTCAGCTAATAGCACTTGTAAGATCCTTTTTCAAAAGCTAAAATGTACAATGGTGTGTGTGTGTGTGTGTGTGCACATCTGCATGTACCGGCACAGGCACCACCATATACATCACACACACATACATATATATATATGAAAAAATATATATATCTATACATATCTATATTAGAGAATGTATCTTCTCAATATTCATTCAACCAGTATTTATTAAGCATCCACTCTTATCCTCATGGGGTTTTGATTGAAGTATCAATAGTATACTTAGCAAAAACAATATTTTAAAACAAAATTGTACTGTGGAAGTGTATCCACTGATAGAACAGTTTCTTTGACTAGAATGTTTTAATAAGTTCCTGGGATAATTTTACAGAGGTACCACAAGTGAAGTGTATTTGTTCCATCATTTGTAAGTAAGCTAGTGCAAGAAAATACTATAAAATATCATGGACATGGTTACTTTTGTAAAAACTAGACCTTTAAAATATGGAGGAGTCCCCTATCTCATCCCCATTAGGTTGGCTACTATCAAAAAACAGACCAAAAGTGTTGAAGAGGATATGGAGAAAATGGAAACCTTGTGCATTGTTTGTGGGAATACAAAATGGTGCAGCCACTGTGGAAAACAGTGTGGAAGTTCCTCAAAAATTAAAAATGGAGGAGTGCCTGGGTGACTCAGTTAGTTAAGTGTCTGACTCTTGGTTTTGGCTCAGGTCATGATCTCGTAGTTTGTGAGCCCCATATAGGGCTCTGTGCTGACAATGTGGAGCTTGCTTGGGATTCTCTCTCTCCCTCTCTCTCTCTCTGCCTTTCTCTCTCTCTGTTTCTTTCTCTCTCAAAATAAATAAATAAACTTAAAAAATTAAAAATAGAACCACCACATGACCCAGAAACTCCATTTCTCAGTATATATCCAAAATAATTAAAAGCAATGTCTTGAGTTATTTGTACACCCACAAGCATCATCCACAAAAGAAGAAAGGCAGAAACAACTTAAGTACCCATTGACAGATGAATGAATAAATGAAATATAGTACATGCATACAATGGGATACTATTCAGCCTTAAAAGGAAGGAAATTTTGACACATGCTACAAGGGTTGCCAGGGGCTAGAGGAGGGGAGAATGGGGGGCTGTTATTTAGTCACTGCAGAATTTCAGGGTTTAAAATTTTTTTTTATTTGTTTTTGAGAGACAGAGAGAGTCAGAGCAAGGAGGGGAGGGTCAGAGAGAGGGAGATACAGAATCTGAAGACAGGCTCCAAGGTCTGAGCTGTCAGCACATAGCTTGATGTGGGGCTCTAACCCACGAACCTTGAGATCATGACCTGAGCCAAAGTCAGATGCTTAACCGACTGAGCCACCCAGGTGTCCCTAGAGTTTCAGTTTTATAAGATGAAAAGAATTCTGGAGATCGGTTGCACAGCAATGTGAATGTACTTAACACTATTAAAATGTACACTAAAAAATGGGTATTATGGTAAATTTTTGTTACAATTAAAATATCTTAAGTATAGAGGAGTCTTTATGACTTTTGTAGTGAGATATGAAGGAACCATAAAAATACTTTCTAACACTGAGAAATTTGCTTTTTTTTTTAAGAACAAAGAATACACACACACGCACACACACACACACTCACACACAATCTGTTTCCAAAGTAAAAATATTTTTACAACAGCCAAAAAAAAAAAACTGTTTTTGAAAGAAGCTCAAGCTATAGTGAGAACGTTTTGAAACATACTTAAAAGTATTGCCATCACTGAATGTGTTGTTGCAGATAATTATACAAATGTAGCCCTATGTAAATTTTTATAATGGAAAATCTAATATTTGGGACACCTGAGTGGCTCAGTCGGTTAAGTGTCCAATTTTTGATTTCAGCTGAGGTCACAATCTCATAGTTCATGAGATCAAGCCCTCCATCAGCCTCTGTGTTGATAGTACAGAGCTTGCTTAGGATTCTGTCTCTCCCTCTCTCTCTCTGCCCCTCCTCCATTCACATGCTCACTCTCTCTCTAAAAATAAAATAATAAACTTCAAAAGAAAGAAAGTTAAACAAAGGTTATTTTAAAAATCTAGTATTTAAGCTATTTAATAATTTATCAAAGAGTTTTAATGATTTAGAATTCAATTAGTAAATAATAACAATATAGTAACTTCCAATTAGCTTGTAAGAACAATTGGTTGACATTAAGAAAGATAAAAACTTTACTAAGATTTCAACAAGTCTTTGTATAATTGAAAAAAAGGAGTACAATGAGTGTCATGATTTATAAGCCTAGCCAATGATGAGTTCTTTTCATTTGGATCTACAAATACTTATGAAGCATATTTTTAAGATAAAATAGTCAAAAATTCAAAACAGAGCCAGATTTTTGATTCACTACATCACAAGGTTTTTAAACCATTATTTAGAAAAAATACTGAAGCATATTAAATCACACAACTGTCACTAATGAGAACAAAAAAGATTTTGGCATCACAAATAAAACAAAGGAAAATAATTTTTAAAATATTTTTCACCTCATTTAAGCCTATGTTAATTTCTATTCTATATATCTTTTATAATGTGCATATTAGTAAATATATATATAATTCATGAATAAATTAATTTTGTTCATACATAAAATTTTTTAGTGAGACAGATATAAAATTTAGTATTTGTGCTGCTGATGTGAGCACTGATATGGGTAAAAATTTTAGGGAATATTGTTCTAAAAATTTTGGGAAATCAGTTAGGAAGAAATGTACTACTTTTTGTTTAAAATATGAATGGTCTATGGGGTGCCTGGGTGGGCAGTCAGCTGAGTGTCAGACTCCTGATATCAGCTCATGGCCTTAGGGTCATGGAATCGAGCCCTGCAATGGGCTTTGCACTGAGTATGGAGTCTCTCTCTCTCAAATAAAAAAAATAAAAAGAATGAAAGAAAAAACAAATGATCTAAAACTGATACAGAAGACCAAGATTGCAGATAAGAAAGCCCTTTCTTTATAGTAAAGGCAAGAAAACACAAGATAAATTCATCCACAAGAGTCATTTAGGTATCTCTTCTCCTTAGAGTAGAGCAATCAATTCATTTATTCATAGGAATACCATGTAGCTCTTCTCTTCTTTGTGTTAAATAGTGTCCATGAAAGAATTCAAAGTATATATCCATAGTCAACAATAACACTTTAATATTAAAATAACACTATACATGTAGATTTTCCTGTGTAATATTTAATATATTCTGCTTTCATTAATAAGGTTTCTCAAATCTGTTTTGGAATATGCTGGTACATATTTAAGTAAACTATTACATAAGTAAACACTATATTACTTTCTTTGTATCTGACCTCTCCCTTCACATAAACCCACCAGAGAGGGAAAAAATGTATACTTGTATCACAAACAGTTACATCATTCTCATTATTTAGAATGCCTTTCCTCACTTCTTTCAACTTATCTGAGTTTTTTCTGTACTTTGGGGTCCATTTCTAACAAATTTTATTCAACAACTTTTTGAGAATACTATTGTATTACTATGGTAAATGGATTGCAAAAATGGCCCTGTTTCCTATGCCTATATGCTCTTTGCAATGTGGCTTTGGAGTTCACTTCACCAGGGAATAGAGTCTATTTGCCACCCATGAAAGAGGGCTAGCTTTGGGACTTTCTTTGGCCAATAAAATGTAGCAAAGGTGATAGTGGATAGGTCCTTTTTTTTAAATTTTTTTTAACATTTATTTATTATTGAGTGACAGAGAGAGACAGAATGTGAGCAGGAGAGGGAGACACAGATCTGAAGCAGGCTCTAGGCCCTGAGCTAGCTGTCAGCACAGAACCTGATGCCAGGCTTGAACTCATGAACTATGAGATCATGACCCAAGCCGAAGTTGGCCACTTAACCAACTGAGCCACCCAGGCAGTCCAATAGTGCATAGGTTTTAAGCCTAGTCCTAAGTAAGTCTTGCCTGCCGGAGGCCCACTCCGGCTGGTCAAGGGCTCCCTGAAGGGGTAGCAGTGGACGAGAACAATGAAGAGACATTCACGCAGTTTCTTTCTTGGTCCAGTCTGACATCTTCTTATCCTCTTTATTATCTCCTGTATCTCCTATCTCACCAGGTCTTGGGCCTTTATTTAGAGGCTTATCACATCAAAAGGTGGAATTTTTACAAATAATTCTCAGTGATAAAGATGCTTTGAAAAGAATGCAGAAACAGGTTTTACAGAGGCATTTCTTCAGAACTATTCTAATTATAATGAGGTAACTTACACATCATAGGATAACAGGATATTCTCAGTGAAAAGCAGATAACATACACATTTGTTTGAACTGGTAGAAAATCTTACAACTAAGAAGATAGAAGGATGTTTTCAGTGAGAAGCAGATAGCAAACACATTTTACAACAATGATGCTAATAGTCATAGACAGGGCTAGGAGGCATTCTATTTGGCTGATTAGAGGAAGAATACATTCATGATGGTTAGTAAGTAAACCTTTTGTCAACCTCGTTCTTTGATGTTGAAGGTGTAAGCACCATAGTTGCCCTAGATGAGCCTGTCTTTGCATAAGAGTTTAAGTTGTAACTACTCTTACCCATCTTCACAGTGGGCACCAAATTTGCATATGTATGCACAATAACTTATGCTTGGCTCTTGTTTGTTTCTATTTCCTAAGTTAGACCTTTTCTCCTGGCCAGGGTAAACATTATCTTTTAACCCCCTTCACTTTCATGTCTTAAGTTTGTGAAGCTTAATAGAAGAGCCTTTCCACAAACATCTGCAGTGCTTTGTTTAACTTCCTCTTATAGAGGTGGGAATATGCTTCCTCCCATGAGGTTTCTGGGGAATATCGGTCTGATTTGGAACACTGTGAGGCCTAATCAATAGCAACAGGCTTAATTTTACATGAGCAATCAGTTAACAGAAGAAGATGCCAGTTTCCGTCACCTGTGGCAGGAGCCGTGCTGCGTCTACCATTTCCTTACTGTGACCGTGTCATCCAGCAAGGACGGTGCGGCTCCCAGCACTTGCCTACTTGTATTACATCCCTTGGGGCCCTGACTACCGCATAGGAAAAGGTCAGGCTAGACAACAGACCACCTGGAAGACAGCTGAGGTGCTCCAGATGATGAAACAGAGCTACCTGACCCACACTTGGCTGACAGTATGTGCCTGTGGAGACTGAGCTAAGAGCAGAAGAGACACCCAATTAAAAACACACTAAGTGGCAACTCACACAGCTATGAGCTAATGAATAGCTATTGCTTTAAGTGACTAAGTTCTGGGGTGGTTTGTTAGGCAGTTGAATTGTGGTAATAGTAATGACACGACTACCTATTAGTTATAATAAAAAGATGGAAAATGGTCATTCCTGCTCTTCAAGGACTTATCTTCTTGGACAAGATTTTCTTAATTTGGAGCCCATTAAGGAACTTTAAAGAGATCTTAACTTTTCTAAAATTACATGTCATATTTGGCATATATCCTCAAGTGTTTTTTCTGTGGGAGAAGTGAAGCTCACAGTTTTCATCAGTTTCTCCAAGGAGCTGGTCCCTCCCAAGGGGTTAACCCAGTACAGATATGGAAGGTATTGACTCATTTATAAAAAAATTATAATATAATGCATCAGAGCCAATAATGGAAGCATGTGCTGAGGCAGTATGGCATTAGAGAAAGAAAGTTTTAAGTCTCCTGAGGAATTCAGAGGCTTTCTCAAAGAAATTATTCTTCCCCAGTGTGAGAAGGAGGCCCACACACAGAAGGAGCCTTTCAGGCTGTGGAATGGCAGGTACAACAACATAGAAATGTTTAAAATGCTGATTTATTTAAAGAAGGCAAATAGGTGCAGCTGCAGGGTGAGATCCATAGTTAAGGTCAAGGTTTGGAAGATAAAACTAGAGGAAACTGAAGTCAAGATGGTAAGGGCTTGTCTTCCAAGCTAGCAAACTTGAATTTTATAACTGTAAGGTTCTATCTCTAAAGGTTTTGAGCAAAGGAAAAACATAATAAGAACTGCATCTTAGAAGAAGTCTAAAGTGGCAGAGAAGAGAATGGTTTGCTTGGAGAAAAAACTAGTACAAGCTGGCAATCATATAGGCAGAAAATGATGGGCATCTAAATTCAGACAGTGGTGTAGGATGTAAAGGAGAGGTTAGAAGGTAAAATCACCAGGACCTATTGATCAATTAGGTATAGAGATGAGAAAACAATGTGAGTTGACACTTAACTGCATGCATAGAGATGGTAGTAACATTCACTGAAGAGAGGACACCAAAGGAGTGTATTGGGGAGAAACTTAAAAAATCGTATTTTGGACAAGTCCAATGACAGATGTGTGCACTGTAAGGACAGGTCTGAATCAAACTGACTCTGACCTTGGAGGCCTAAGTGTCAGCTTCTCAGACCACCCTTGTAATGCCCAATCAGGAAAGGCCAGCTAACAGCCTTAACATTTCTAAGGGCAGGCCTAAAGATGGAGGCTAAGGCTAGTCACGCCCTGCGTGAGGGTCCTGGGCCCATTCTGTGATTGGTCAATACTCTAGGTGTTGTGATTGGCCCCCACCAAAAGTATCAATGAATGGTTAAACCTGCTGTCAATATACCTGTGTCCCCATTTCCTGTAACTCCCCCTTCCCAAACTCATAAAAGCCCCCACCCCACCATGCTTGGGGCTCGCTCCACGCGTGGATCCAGTGTGTTGTTGAAGTCTGTGAGCCCGAGTTTAGGCTGGGTGGGCCTAAATTCGTAATAAAGCCCTTTGCTTTTGCATGTGTGATTCGGCCTCCCTGGTGGTCTCTGGTTTTGGGGGGCGATATTAAAATCTGGGTACAACAGCACCAGGTGTACAGATTACAAAAATGGTGAAAGCTGACGATTTGGGATTATTAACTATAACTCTGAGTTACAGAATTTGAGGAGTCTACTTGAGAGAAGTTTAGCCCAGAGCAGAAAATTGAGGGTTATGTATATGTTCTAACCACCAGAATATTGGGGTCTCTCTTAGAAATGCATACCTTGCTCAGAGGGTGCCTAAAAAATCACAAGTCTTGGGGCACCTGGGTGGCTCCATTGATTAAGCATCTGACTTTAGCTCAAGTCACGACTTCCAAGTTCACAAGTTCAAGTCCCACATCAGGTGAGCCTGAGCCCCAGTTCAGGCAAGCATGAGTCCTGCTTCAGGTGAGCTTGAGCCCTTCTTTGGGTGAGCATGAGTTCCACTTCAGGTGGGTCCCACTTCTCTCTCTCTGTCTCTCGCTCTCTCCCTCCCTCTCACAGGATTCGTGTTACCCCCCACTCATTTGTGCCTTTTCTCTTTCTCTCAAAAAAAAAAAAAAAAAAAAGATAAGCTTTTTTCAATACCTGGAGCAAGAGTGGTGTCCTTCCCAGCAAAGTCCTGTAAGCCCAGGCTGGGGTTGAGGTCAGCATTCTGTCACTGGACCACAAATGCAGGTGAAGTGAGTCTCTTTTCCATGCCATTGACATCCTGCACACACTTTTTGCAGGCCTGCCTCTCAATGATCAACGCTACTTGAACCAACACCTCCTGGGGGCATGAAGGACAATAGACCAAGAAATACTCAAAAGCTACCCAACTGGGCCCAGCTAGCACCAATGAAGTTATAGGCATAAATCCTATGGGAATGGATGAAGTCAACCAGAAGACAGGGAGAAAAGCAGAGGACACAAATGGCAGCCTGTTTTGGACTGAGCCAACACATGAGTTTTGTTTGCCCTACGCAACGGTTTTAAAAAGTTTTATCTGAAAATGCTTAAAAATGGGAAATTCCATCCAAAAAGATCAATTTCCAGGGTGCCTGTGTGGCTCAGTCAGTTGGGTGTCCGACTTCAGCTCAGTTCATCGTCTCTCACTGTTCATGAGTTCAAGCCCCATATCTGGCTCTCGGCTTACAGCTCAGAGCCTGGAGCCTGCTTCAGATTCTGTCTTCTCTCTCTGCCCCTCTCCTGCTTGCACTCTGTCAAAAATAAATAAACTTTAAAAAAATCACTTTCCAGCTTCTTTTGAAAATTAGAAGTTATTACAACACTGGTCTCATGCTTTCACTTGTCAATAATTACAGGGAACTGAGATGCAATGGCTACCTATATGATGTCCTTCAATTAGCTACCTGTTTTATTGGTTTCACTAATCATTTTTACCTGTATGCTCCTTGTAGGCATCTGAATTTGTGACTCTCCGGGTAGCATCAGAGTAGAAATGGAAGAATTTGCCTCCTGCTACAGCTGCCTGTAACCCAATATCTCTTCTGCATTATAAGTAAATTCTTTGAGGTCAGACCTTATGCTTTATTCCCCTTTTGACTCCCAGAGCAACCTGCCATGGGCAGATAATAGGTGTTCCCCCAAGCATTTTCTGAAGCTTTTTGTTTGTTGGGTTGAGCTTTTGTTTTTTGTTCTGTTTTTGGCTTAAGATAACTCAGTATTTGTATATAAATGTACTTTTTAAAATCTGAATTTGGGCGCACCTGGACAGCTTAGTTGGTTGAGCATCTGACTTTGGCTCAGGTCATGATCTTACATTTCGTCGGTCTAAGCCCTGATTGGGCTCTGTGCTGACAGCTCTGAGCCTGGAGCCTGCTTCTGATTGTGTGTACCGCCCCCCTCGGTCCTTTCCCCACTTGTGTTTTTTCTCTCTCTCTCTCAAAAATAAGTAAATAACCATTTAAAAAAATAAAATCGGAATTTGATGTCAATTTACACAATGGCATGTTTATAGTTCATTCCCCTATTCACTGCCATTACATTAAACCCCTGCTCTGATTAGAGTAATAAAACAGTAACAGCCTATTACATGTCTAATTCACTTAAAATTGGAGGGTCCTATGGAATCTTTATTCCCTCCTGCTGTGTGCAGCAAGAGATTGCACATTCAGAGACAAGTAATGTAGGGAGTTCTGTGTTAGGTAAAAAAATATAATAAAATACCATTGTTCACTTTGAATAGGGAAGGACTGAGATCATGTTTTGATGATTGGAGCAGTAAGGGCAGTGGAAAGGAGAAATTTTCATTCATAAAGAGTAGAAAAAGATATTATCTCACAATTAGAATCTGTTTTATGAGAATCTCAGAGTTTCACTGGCTTTGGCACTAAGTTTTTGTTGCATTTTGGAAACACAGAAGAAGTTGTGAGATCAGGTCACAAGAATGCCAAAGCCACCTGTCTACATACCCTCGATCACTGCATTTTAATGATTCTCACCCTTTTTCTGCCAATTGAAGCAAGAAAGAAACTCATTTTAGAAATAAGACACAGTAAGTCTGATATGAAAGTTAAGAGATCAATAATAAAACTTACTGTCAAAAGTTTCCTCCCACCTTCATGTTGCCCCCAAATGAAAAGTAATAAAAATAAATTTTATTTAATCACATTAGCTCATTAATCACATAAAGGCGCAGCTGTTGACCTTCCACCTTTCCCAACAAGGCTGAGAAAGTCAATAAACTGATAAATAAAATGAAGTCTCTTCATTAAAAAAAATTTTTTAACTCCAAAACAAAACAGTAACCTTCTTTAGTAATTAAGAATAATGTACCCTTGAAATTCAAATCAATTTCTCAAAAATTTCACTAACAAATTAGGAATGTTAGCTATACCAGAAAAATGGGATTTTTTTTTTGCAATCTCTTTAAAAGAGAGAGATTTTAATGAGCTTCCCTGTTCACCTTGATTAAATCAGAATTTTAGAGGAAAGTAACCTAGCAGAACTTCAGAAATGTGAAGTTCAAGTTCAACTAATGAAGGGACAAAGACTTTAATTTTCACTGACTGGTCCTCCCATTTCTGTGTCAGCCTCACACTCTATTAGATCCTCCAGAACAAAAGGTTCAGACCCTCCCACTGGGACCCTCTAGCTGGAGCCCTGGGCACTATTGTGGATTTTATCCTAAAGGGCTTGGGAACACATTTTATAAACTTGAAAATAGAGAGCAAATAAGTGTGAGAAACATTCAGTGAAAGAAGGTCAATGGAAATAGCTCACATGCTGTCAAAGCCCCACTGGATTTCTTTGAAAATGATGTAGGTAGATGCATTTCTGGCCGGTGTGTTTAGTCTGATAGAGGTTTGAAAATGATATTCATGTGTCTCTTTCATGGCATGTGAAAATAATCACAATTTCTCAGGGAAGAATCTCCTGCTGGGCTCATCCTCTCACACAGCCAAATGCCTTATTTTCAGCCTGAGACTCAAGGATGCTTTCTTTGGACAAACCAACATTGGCCACATATATGGAAACTCTCCTTCCTAGGGTTACCCAGTGCAAGTGAAACATTGCAATTCCATGACACCTGCAAACCATTTCTCCCCTTCTGACTGAATTTGGCACACAGAAGCATGAAATCAGAACTAGAAAGCCAGGGACCTGCATGCCAAATGAATGCTATTTCATGATGTCTTAGATGTTGTTGTTTTCCTTTTAAACAAAAATGAAAAAAACACCAAGATGGATTTTGCACATGCTAAAATATAAAAGAGAGGACATTATTTCTTGACTTTCCAATATATGTGAAACACATTTTTAACTGGGACGAACAACCTGAAAATGTATTGTAGTCACAAATGGCATCTGAATGAAACAATTCCTCCTGTGACTATGAAAGATGAGACACTCCATCTATTGATAGAGAGCTGCCAGAAATGGATATTAAAAGCCCAAACACTTTCTGAGTTTAAGTAAAAAAAAAAAAAAAAATCAGTCTCCTACAAATGTTATCCCTAAATCAAAAGATAAAACTCATCCAGCTTTAGCACGCAGGTCTTTCCAACTAACCATATGAATAATTCAGCCTAAGAAAAGCTACTATTATCCAGCATAGAATCTCTAATACACAATATGAAGTTTTCTCAGGCTCTCAGAGGAGTTCCAAGATTGCATTTTCATGATGAATGATGGTTATGACTAACTAAAATTCTACCACAAAACGTAAAGTTGACAGAGACTAGAAATCTATTCAGTCAGCAAGCACGCAGTAACTGCGAGCCAGCTGGAAAAGACACACCCAATTAAAATCTATTTTGTTCTGTCATCTACTCAGGACATATTTATTAAAGGCCTACCACATACTCAGCATCGTGCTGGGAGCTGGGGTGTGAGCAAGATGCACACAGTGCACTTCTCCTGTAGAGCACAAATGGTCTCACTCTAATACTGGGCTTGCCAAACTATAAATGACCTCTCAAATTGATGAAGGTGCTATTATCATTGGTCTCAGAACTCTTGTTCCAATTCTCTCAAAGTCAAACTATTGATGGGGTTGCAAAGAAAAAATATGCTTCAATTCTCTCAAAGTCAAACTATTGATGGGGTTGCAAAGAAAAAATATGCTTGAAACAATTTGATGAGTAAAAAAAATGTACATAGCGTTTGCTATGGACTGAATGTCTGTGTCCCCCCCACTCAAAATTCACATTGAAATTCTATCTCCCAATGTGTTGGTATTAGGAGGTAGAGCCTTTGCTGGGGCAGGGGAGGGGGTCTGGGGGGAGTTAGGGTTAGATGAGGTCATGAGGGCTAAGTCCCTGTGAATGCAATTAGCACCTTTTTAGGAGTCATGAGAGATTCCTTCCTCTCCCTGCTTTCCACCAAGTGAGCTACAATGAGAAGTCAGCAGTCTGCAGCCCAAAAGAGGTTCTCATCAGTATCTTTCCATTCTGCCACCCTGTCAATGGCATTTTTGTTATGGAAACATAAATTAAAATTTAGTGTGAACTCTTTGTTTTGTTTTTATTGCTGCTGCTGTTGTTGTTGTGTTCTCTGTCTCCTCTCTTTGTAGACCCACTCATGAGTGGACTGGAGTAGGATCAAAGTCACTAACCACAGAACACTCACCCTCTCATTTATAGCCTTTGGCACCGACCTGATCCAGACAGATATCACCGCTGTCATCACTATCATCATCATTATTGTCATAGTCATCATCAAAAGGCCTGCAATGCCTACCCTACCAATCCTTTGTATGATATCCATACAATGTGTGAGTGTCGCCCAAATGGCACTAGAGACTTGATTGGAGAACATATCTCAATATATATCTGCATATATTGAATAACTAATATATTAGGTATTTTAGAAACTGTACCCTGGCTGGCAAATGCAGATGGACTGGAGCTATATAAAAGTGTAATAAAAATCTAATAAAACATGTGAGCAAACTCACACATCTGTGGACAGATGGGAGGCATTATGCAATACAGGTCATTGCCACAGCAACCTCTAACCTCCCCCCTGGCCACTGCTGCTCGGCCAAGATTGACTGTGAAGGACCTCTGTGAGCGTTCCTTTGCTGTCAGCATTCAGAGAAATCATTTTTAATGTCTCATTTTAAACGAGCTATTAAAATAGAATGTTTTTCACCCACACCTATGAAAATGATGCACAAAATACCTCCAATCTTTGACCTAGGACCCCAGGTCTCACTGCTTATATTTGTTTGTTTTTTGAAAACATAATATTTCCACGCACACCCTTTGCTACTTGCCAGAAGTTTTACTAGTGTACTAGATGGGTACTGTTTGAGGTGAGCTCCTCAGTGTAGCTTTGGGGAATAATTTCAGAGGTAGTCAAACAATCAGCTATACAAACCGCAAAACAGAATGAGAGAGAGACTTGGAATTTTTAAAAGGCTATATTCACCAGACTATGTGAAAAATATGAGATGAATACTCAGAAATCTTCATTTGAAAGAGAATTTAATATATGTGTGTGTATAAGTCTTATTGAATTTCAGAATAACATTAGAATTTTCTCCTTCTATCTACTGACTAATCTTCAACTTGATATTCCAGAATGACTTCTTTCTTCCTTGGATGTAAATTATATCTTTTGTGATATTAAATATTAAGGTGCATTAATCTGGAAGGTGGGGTTAGGGGGAAGCGGGAGATATACTTCTGCACCATCTGAGTGAAGAGCTATCAGAGAGAACTTAGGCAAGTACGCCTTAGAAATGGGACATTACAAGCTTCTGGATCAGCTGTACCTGGATTCAGCTCTATCACTTCTTCGGCCATGTGACCTATGACACATTCTTTAATCCTTGTTACTCAGTTTCTTCATCTGTAAAATGAAGATAATAATAGTACCTATCTCCTAAAATAGGTGTGAGTTTTAAGTGATTAAGTGTATACATAAAGCACTTAGAACCGTGCCTAGTACATAGAAATTACTCAATAAATGTTAGTAATGATTATCATTGTCTTTTAGATGAAGGTGCAAAACACAAACAAAAATTTTAATAAAAATTTATTGTTCAATTATCAGAATCCTGAGTCCAAGCAGCAATGCCAATGAAAATCAATGACCTCAAAGTGTTTAGTAAATGTGCCATGAGTCAGTTCTTAAAAATTTTCATTAGAAGCTGGATCACTTATCACATACTTATTGTTAGCTCTCTTAGCCTCTTTTGGCCTATCAGTGCCAAAGAAATGCTAAAATGAGAACTATCACTGGAAAAAAGGTATGTGTCTGCAAAGTGGAGCTTAACTATCAAATTCATAGATCTGAAAGATGATTTTTCCCAGATCAGGTTACAGAGCACTTAATAGATGGAATTAGAACTCTGTATTATAATTCATAGAAACCTTTTATTATATTTTATTATAAAAACCTTTCTTACATATACAAATTTATAGAGGATATTAAAATGAACACTGGTATACCCATCTCCTGACCTTACGAACCACAGAGCATTCCCAGTACACTGCGGGCTGGCGTGTCCAGCAACTGCCAAGCAGAAGGCACTGTTCTTCCTAGAGCGGAAGATGAATGATTCCCATGGAGGTGGACACATTGTATTCCATGTGAAGGGCGTCCCCTGGGATTGGACTGTGCAGCAACAAACCTGGACACAATCCCATACTCCAGTAATTACTAATTCCATGTAATTACTTACATGGAATCAGCCCAAATTTGTTGATTATACCCATTTTGATACTTTGATATATATTTTTTTTAAGTTTATTTATTTTGAAGGGGGGGCGGAATGCAAAGAGATAGCCAGGAAGATAAGATCCCCATCAGCCTTCCTGACCTGGGAGTCAAACCCAGGAACTGTGAGACCATGACCTGAGCTGGATGCTTAACCCACTGAGCCACCTCCCCTCCCATTTTGATACTTTTGTTATATATATAAATCTGCATAGATTTCCTCTGCTTTGGACTTTATACGAACACTATCATTCTCACGAATCATTCTATAACTTATTTCTTATAAACCAAACATTACAGGGTGCTTGTATGGCTCAGTCACTTACGTGTCCAACTTCAGCTTAGGTCATGATCTCATGGTTTTGGGTTCAAGCCCTGCATAGGGTTCCATGCTGACAGCACAGAGCCTGCCTGGGATTGTCTCTCTCTTTCTCTCTCTGCCCCTCTCCCCTCAAAGTAAATAAATAAAAACTTAAAAAAATAAAGTAAACTCAACATTATACTTGTAAGAGATATTCCTATTGATCCCTGTAACTTCATTCATTTTAACTATTGAGTAGCATTTCACTATATGAATAACTAATTTATTTATTTATCCATTTTATTTTTTAAGTATATTTATTTACTTATTTTTGAAACAGAGAGAGAGAGAGCATGAGGAGGGGAGGGGCAGAGAGAGAAGACACAGAATCTGAAGCAGGCTCCAGGCTCTGAGCTGTCAGCATAGAGCCCGATGCGGGGCTCCAACCCACAAACCCGGAGATCATGACCTAAGCTGAAGTCGGTCGCCCAACTGACTGAGCCACCCAGGTGCCCCTATCCACTCTCCTTTTGATGAACAGTTAGGTTTTTTTTTTCTTAACACTTTTTTTTTATCAAAACATTGTAAGTATTCAATATATGTTAGCTATTATTACATGATATCTATTTCATGTTCCTTCTTATGTCTCCTTTTGTAAATCAGTATCTAAAAAGCTAGAAACTATATTTATCAGCCCTCCTTATAGCAAGAGATCCACATATGATTTGAGTTTGGCTAATCAAAGGCAATCAGGAATGGTTTTCAGCATGGGAGTGAGACAGACACAATGCCTGTCATCTATGCTACCGCTGTTCATTTGCGTGGTCATGGACTTTTCTACACCGAGATGGCGGGGGTCCTAGTGTATAGTCACCTTGTGAGGTTTCAGAGGCAGGGCATAGTGCATCCATTCTGTCCGTGTGAATCATTACAGACCTGCTGTAGGTCTGGAACTGGCAGCAAGTCATTCCTGATGACATGATAGTTTCCTGTTTGTGGCAGTTTCCTGCTCAAGGTAGTGGGTGGTTTGGTTCTACAGCTGGCAGCCTCCTGATCATAAAAGAGCTGGCCTCAGTAGTCTATTCTGTAGTGTGACTTTGGATGTCACACCTGAGAGCCCAACCAAGAGTCTATTCATCTTACTCATAATTTCATCGACCGCCCTATCATTAGAGATGGATTTACTGTGAAGCTTAAGCTTCAGAGATGCTCACCACATGGGCCCAGGGTGGGCATGTGTTTTTATAAAAATTGCAAAAGTAAGACGCTTTAACTACTCTAAATTAAGGCTATTATCTCTTCCCACTCAAATCCACCTCCCCCCCTCCGCCCAGTTACATTTGTTTTTAGAGCTGATGGAATGGCCTTAGGCATTTCTGAGATCCAGTTAAGAAGACACTGAGGTGGGCCTATGTTTAGATTGGGTTAAGAGATATACCTTTGCAGCAGGAGGGACAGATCTGGAGATCATACTGGGGTCTGAAAGTGCCCTACAGATCTTATCATCACAGATCTTAATAAGAGTGAGTAATGAAGGAGTAAGAAAGTTGAAAATTGACAGAGCCAGAAGCTAATTTGTAGCAAACTTCCAAATCCTATAGAACATATAGGAAAGAGATTTGGCAGTGGTTTTCCCAATTTTGACAATAATTCTAAAAACTTACATGGTATTATCAATAATGGGTTGTAAAAATGATAGAAATTTTCTTTAAAAATTTTTTTAATGTTTATTTATTTTTAAGAGTCAGACCATGAGTGGGGGAGGGACAGAGAGAGAGGGAGACACAGAATCCGAAACAGGCTTCAGGCTCTGAGCTGTCAACAGAAAGCCCAGTGCAGGGCTTGAACCTACGAACCGTGAGATCATGACCTGAGCCAAAGTCGGACATTTAACCAACTGAGCCACCCAGGCGCCCCAAAGAAAGAAATTTTCTAAACTATCCGTAAGAAAACAAAATCACAATTACAACAAAGGAAGGACTAAATTATCTTCTTATTCTCTCTATAAAAGTGACACTACAAAATTATTATTAAATAAAGAGGCAATCTAAGCATGTATAAGGCAAAAATGTAGAAAAGTATACTATAAAGGTACATTAAGTATTTGATTGATAAAAATATTATATTACTTTAATGGATTTTGTGATCTTTGTGGTAAATGCCAGCTTTTTACAATTCATAATTTGTTACAATTTCTTTTCCCATTATGAATAAATTTTAAATTTTATACTGAATTTTGTATTTGTGATGTTGTATTTTTTTTTCCTAAAAAAGCTACCAAGTTTTGTATGAAACTCATGTCCCCCAAACAACTAGATTCTTCTCCATCAGTAATAAATCAGTTGCTCAAACTAATACAGTGGAGTCTGTTCTCTGCAATGGAATTCTGAAAGATTAGGTAATCAGCATCAGATATGGCTTCACGCAACAGAATTCCAAAGAAATGGACTTCTGGAGTTGGTTATCTCACCTGCGTGGTTTTGAAAGCCAGGATAATCCCCTTGGCCACAGATGATGAATTAGGCTTGCCAAAAATGAGGTACCAATCAAAGGTACTTGGCAGGCTTGGCAGGACAGGTAGCTGGGGCACAACCCCTTATGGTGAGAATGGGCAATAAACAAAATGTGGTGTGAGTTGGCCAATTCTAACCACATTTGAGAGTTAAGGAGGAAGAGGCGGAGGAGAAGGACAAGCTCCATATGTTAAATTCTTATTTCAGCAAACCAAGAATCCGAGAACTCTAAGTGCCCTAAAATAATCGTTCTCCAACTCTGACTTGGATAAGCATCCCCTGAAAGGCTTGTTGAAGTACAGACTGCAGATCACAAACCCTTAGAGTTTCTGATTCAGTAGATGTAAGGCAGAACCCAAGGATGCCCACTTTTGACAAGTTTCAAAGTGATAATATTTTAGGTCCAGGAACCACACTTTGAGAACTCCTTTAAATGAACATCTTACCTCTTGTACCTGCAGAACAGATACAACTAAAAATCAGACACAGCAGGTTGCCAAGATACAACTTAGGTTCAATTCAGCCTCATTTGGCCTCTTATATAAAAACATGTTAACTGGGAAAGAGTGGTACGCTATGAATTGGAATGGGACATTTGAATGGACTTGATGTCTGAGTATCTGAGCATACAAGCCCCACTGACTCTCCAGTGTCGCAAATCACCCTCCCACCTCTGTCCGATAAACCTGCCATGCTTAAAAACCCAGTGTGACTGCACCTACTGTAATTAGCTTGCAAGAAATGGTAATTCTTTTTATGGTTCCACCCTTCTAGTCCTTATTCATTATAGTCAAGGAGTCACATCTCATGTATGTACAAATTATGACTAAAGAGGAGAAACCTTAGATAGAAAAATAGTGTCAACATTTTGTTAAACTGTATTAATAAAAATCTAGAGAATTATGGGAGTGAATTCTGAGAATGATCATTGGAGCTAAATTCATCAACAGGGATGTATTTACTAGAGGTTCTGGATTCAGTATTCCAGTTTATAGAGCTGGGAGTAATCTAAAGTGTTTGCTCGATTAGTTAACTAAACCTGAACTCAGTGGTAGCCTTAACTAAAGTAATAGTAGCTTAACTAAAGTTAGGCACTAAGAATTCCTTGATATAAGACAGAGACTTTGGAGAAAGGAATGTTGGAGAAAATTTAACATGCTTGACTCACTTGACACATTAGCTGTGAGCCTTTAAGGGATTCAGAGGACCCTCTCTTTAGCAAAGCATTGAAAATCACTGCAGTGTCATTCTTTTGCAGGCTAGAGATCAAGATAGTAGATGCTTTCCCAGAAAAAGAATCCTGAGTTAAATAAAAATAAGGGCATCTCAGAGACCATGTGGCAGTAAGTCACGATCTGAGATTGAACTGAGATTAAAAAATAAATCAATAGAAAGAAGGGCTCCAGTGATAGTCAGAATGATTTTATCTATCCTATATATTACCCACCAGAACCAAACCAAACCAAACCAAAACAAAAAAACTTCTTTGGCTGATACATGGAAGCTTGACTTATATGAAAATTATAGAAAATTAATGTTGCTCAACCAATTCCCAGATCTGAGCACCAGAATCAATGACTGACGAAACCAGGAATACCTAAGGAAGAAGTCCAAGACAGTGCCACAAGTCCATACTATAAATATTCTACCTGGCCTTTCTGTTGACATTTACTGGTATAATTGTACTCTGGAAAAAGGAAACTACCCATATCTTTTTTAAAAGAATTATTGCATTCTGGCTCTGAGAAAATGCCATTTTCTGGGGTCCTATATTGCCACTGTGGTCAACTATTAAGAAGGGAGACTTATTAGTGTCAAATGATAAATGGAATTTTTATTCAAGCCCATCTCACAATGAGCCCAGCATATTCTTAAAGACATTCCATAGTTATTATTCTATTTCTGTAGACAGACTTGAAAAAAATGACAATGAGGGGTGCCTGGCTGGCTCGGTCAGAAGAGCACATGACTCTTGATCTCAGGACTATGAGTTCAAGCCCCACACTAGGTGTAGAGATTACTTAAATACATAAAACTTAAAAAAAGAGAGAAAAACAAAAAAATAACAACTAGGAGAATTCTCACAATAGATTCCTGACTTGTGTGATATATTACATATGTAGGAAAGTCAAGAGAAACTCCTGGAATTACTACTCCTTTCCACAACAGAAAACAAAAGGTAATATCAAATCTCTAGGAGGAATCACAGAGACTGGTGGCTACCATCAAAGGTTTGAAAGATATAAGGATGGTGATTCTTATTACATCCCCCTTACCTGTCTTATCTAGGTTGTGCAGAGGACATTCTTAAAAAATAATAGTGAATTATCCCAAACTGGCTTAGTCAGCCTGAGCTGCTATAACAATTACCATAGACTGGGTGGCTTAACAACAGACATTTGTTTCTCACAGTTCTGGTGTTTGGGAATTCCAAGATCAGGGTGACCATGGATTCAGGGTCTTGTGAGAGCCCTCTTCCTGGTTTATAGGGGGCTTCCTTCTTGTTGGAGCCTCACATTAGGGGAGAGATCGTTACTCTCCTCCTTTTCTAATTAACTCCCCAAAGACCCACTTCTTAATACCATCACATTGGAGGTTAGTGTTTCAACATATAAATATTGGGGAGATTACAAACATTCAGTTCATAAAGCAAGCTTAATTTAGAAATGACTCTGATAAGCACCTTATTAGCAGCTATAGATCTAGCAACTCTTTATCCCTATCCCAGTAAATAGAAGAAGACAGAAGCCCTTCAACTACACATGGCAGGGATAGTTATATGCCATTACCATCTTGCCTCAAGGCTAATTAACTCTCCAGGTCTAGTCCCAGAGTCCCTTATCATCAGACTTTCCCCAGGAGGTCACACTGGTGATTACATGGATGACATCAAACTGAGAGGATCTGATGAACAAGGAGTGACATTTACCCTGAATTGCTTCTTAAGACAGATGTATGCTAGAAGATAAGATGTATGTAGAAGATAAACCTCATAAAAATTCAAAGGCCTGACAACTTAGTTCATATGTCACTGGATGTCAACATAGAATTGTAACTGAAATAAAGAAAGAATGATTAACTCCTGAATTACATGCAAAGACTGATGGGACTTTAGTTTTCCCCCATTAGGGGGAGATGAGTGAGTTTTATTTGTATGAGTGATAGAGAAAATGAGTTAAGCTTTTGTTTTCTGTTGTTTGGAAATCTAAGTCAGGGAAGAAGGACATTTTGGTGTGTTGAATAACCCCAGGGATGCAGTGTAGTATAACGCAGACTGAGATTCACACATGCAGACACTAGACAGATACAAACCATTCCCCTGCTCCTCTACCACTGGGTTCTGGAAGTGATTTCCATCCTGCCAATCAGATGAACTCTAGATTTGGGAGGTAGAAGTGAGGCAGAGCCCACATTTCTGCTGCTTCTGTTCTCTCTACTGGCAACATGATCATGGACTATGTGTTGGCTGAGTCCCAGTGGCTAGTCAGTCATGAGCTTTGTAGGTGTCAAGAGCCAAAGCAAGTTATCTGTTTTGGTGATGTGGATCATCACAGACATGGCATTGCTCTGAATTCAGTAGTAACAGCAGCAGCTTTCTGATTATGACAGTTACCTGCTGTGACAACTTACTGACCCTGACAGCAGCAATCTGGTTCTGGAACCAGCAGCTTCCTGATCACAGAGAAGCAGCAGCTCCTTTGTTGACTTAGTTGTGATCTTGAGGAGTGTTCCTGAAATCACAACCTAGAGTTTTCAGCCCTCTCAATAATTCTAACACCATTAAATTACTTCTAATAAATATCATCCTGCTTAACTAGCTAGAACAGACTCTGTACCTTGGAGATGAACCCAGACTGAAACAGAGCATATGTGTGAAAGTTAACCCAGGAGTGTAATTGTTGGGTCATGGTATATATACATTTTTAGATTTACTAAATATTGCAAATAGTCTCAAATTTTCTGTGCCAATTTACATTTCCATAAGAAAATTCCACCGAAATTTATGATTGTGACACTTTTAATTTTTGCTATATGGATACAAACAAAAAAGGATCTTATTTCAATTTGCAATTCCCTAACTAAAGATTTTTTATACATTGACTGGTAATTCAGTTTTCTTTTTAAATGAATTGTCTGATAATATGGTTTGCTCATTTTTCTGTTGAGTTGCTTATCTGTATTGATTTATGAATTCCTCATGTATTATGTACACTGTATCTTTGCAATTGCAAATAAGTTCTATCTAATGGCATGCATTTTCATTTTAATAATGTTATTTTTGCTAGACAAAAAATTTTTACATTAATATAGTTAAATACATCAGATTTTCCTTTCATTGTCTATGTTTTCTCTGTCTTATCTAAGAAATCTCTTCTTTCATGACAAAGATATTTTCTTATGTCTCCTTTATGTTGAACTTTTTCATTTTTACCTCTGATATAAATCTGGAATTTATCTTGTAACTATATGAGACAGCAGTCTAATTTTATGTTTTACATATGGATAACCAATTATTTCAGAACTGTTAAGTGGTTCATCCTTACCCTACTAATTGTAATTCTACCTCTGTCCTCTTCCAGGGTTCTACATATGCACATGTCTTTTTCTGGGTCCTTTAGTCAGTTTCACTGCTTATTTTTCTAAACTTGCAGCAGTATCATACCAACTTAATTTTTATAAGACTTGACATCTGGTAGGGTAAGTCTCACAGCATCGTTAAAACTTTTTTTAGCTATACTGGGAAGGCAAACTATAGTATAGTTATGGACTACAAGAAATGAAGTCAGCCAATAGAGAAGGATTAGGGTATATCATGTGGCACATTTTTAAACAATTAAAACACTGCATTCTGGACTCTAATAACATGTTTTTCCTTAACTGAATTTATTATTTTAAGTTTTTGACCTTCAACTGCAATAACCTGTTCATACTGGTTAACAGGCAATAATTACACATAATTTATCAAGTAGATCAGTGGATCCTAAAACCCATTTTTTAAACTTGTGCCTTAATGACCATAATATTCAGTCACAAATAAGAAACTGTATTACAAAATTATATTTTCAACCTGTTTATCTCTGGGTCTACTGATTTCCGTCAGTACTAAAAAGAAGTATACCTGGATGTATTTGTGCATATCCAATTCAATTTGCCTTTCCCCCAAGTAACCTATTTGGAGAGTCTGTTTTTCGTTTCAATTTAAGAGTGATCCCCCTTTATACAAAGCACTCCATAGAACTGACTCATTTATTTCTCACAACATGCATATGAAGCAGTGCATAATAGGAAATACAGATTTGGATTCTAGGGAAGGAAAATGGTGGTAGAGTAGGTGGACCCTCTGCTAGTTGTGTCCCATAAACACAACTAGAAAATTACAAAATTATCCTAAATGCCCCAGAAATCAATTTGAAGACTGGCAGAACACATTCCCCAACTGAAAGTAAAGAAGAAGCCATATTGAAGAAGGTCAGATGTGCGGAGATGAGGTGTGGGAGGGAAATGGATCATAGCTACTGCAGTGGGGAGGGAGCCATAGTCACAGAGAAGGATGAGAGACCGACTGACATACAGGGTGGTGCACAAGTGAAATGAATCTCCAGAGCAACTGGCTTGGAAAGAGAGAGGGCCTGGGTTTCCTGAGTTCTTGTAAGCAGCAGGTCTTAAAACCTGGAGTTTTGAAGGTCAATGTGCTTGGCTCTGGGGAGACTCAGAGAGCACTGGGGCCACTCTTGGAGAAAACACAGGGCAAATACCCAGCAGAAAACCAGCATGGAAACAGCAATCTGAGGAGGGCCTGGGGTACACAGTGGGGAGGCTATTTGCCCTCCTTGGAGGGTGTCCCAGAGAGATAATATTCACAGAGAGATTCTTCCAGGAACAAAGGAACTGGCCAGTGCCATTTCCATCCCCTACCCATCAGCATAAACACAGAGTCACCAACAGTAATCAGCACAGAGTCAATATTTGCTACCTAACTTGGTTATGCTGAATGAGACTCCCAGCATCCCACAAGCTCTAGTAGAACGGTCATTCTCAGTCATGCTTGCTTAGGTCTCAGTATTGCAAGCCCTCTCCTTTAGAAGAAGGAAAGGCCCAAACTCCTGCCAACACCATGTCTCCCAACCAGAGAGTTTTGCAAGGCCTCAGTTCTGGTGGAAGTGGCAATGGGTCTCTCATTTAATGAGCAGACCAGAGCACACATAGTTAAAATGAGCCACATTCAGGATAGAGACCAAACACTGCTCACAACAGGCAGAGAGCCTCTGCAGACTGCTGGTCTGAAGGATAAAGTGGTCAGGATGCAACAGCAAAGTGCATGTAGCACACATTGAAGACATTACCAGAAGCACCAGGCCCTGAGAAACAGGGGACACTACTCTTCAGGGCACTACACAATCTCTTCTTCATAATGCCATTTCCCTCAAGAACAGGAGATGCATTAGCTGACTTTCCTAATGCAGAGAAAAAGGACAGAGACTTAGAGAAGATGAGAAGACAGAAAAATCTGTCCCAAATGAAAGAACAGGACAACACCACAGCCAGAGGCTAAGTTAAACAGATGAAAGTAATATGCCTGATGGAGAATTTAAAGCAATGGTCAGAAGGATACTCACTGGACTTGATAAGAGAGAGGACATCAGTGAGACCATTAACACAAAGACAAGAAATAACATAGCAGAGATAAAGGGCTTAATAAATGAAATGAGAAACATGCTTGATGGAATGAACAGCAGGCTGGAAGAAGTAGAGGAACAAATCAATGAAAGGAGTTCCAGAAGAAGAAGAGAGAAAAAAGGGGGCAGAGAATTTATTTGAAGAAATGTAGCTGAAAACTTCCTTAGTCTGGGGAAGGAAACAGTCAAATCCAGGAGGCACAGAGAATCTCCAAGAAAATCAACAAAATCAGATCCACTCCAATTACAATTACATATTATAATTAAAATGGAAAAATATAGTGATAAAGAAAAAAAATATTAAGAGTAGCAAGATAAAAGAAGAAACATAAAAAGGAAACCCCATAAGGCCATCAGCAGAATTTTTAGTGGAAACTTTCCAAGACAGAGAGAGTGGCATGATATACTCAAAGTGCTGAATGGGAAAAGACTGCAGCCAAGAATCCAGCAAAGCTATTATTCATAATAGAAGGAGAGATAAGGAGATTACCAGACAAACAAAAACTAAAGGAGCTCATGACCACTACACCAGCCCTGCAAGAAATATTAAGAGGGACTCTGAATGGAAAGGAAAGGCCAAAAACAACAGTATGAAGGTAGAAAACACAGAAGCAGTAAAAATTAATATTTCTTTAAAAACTTAGTCAATAATTTCATAAGATAAAAATATGTAAAATATGATACCATATACCTAAAATGTGGAGGAGGAGAGGAGTAAAGAATGAGTTCAAACTTAAACAACTATCACCAATATAAAATGTTATATGCTGAAGATGTTATATACTACTATAATGGTAATGACAAAACAAAAACCAATAAAAAATATGCATATAATAAAAAGAAAGAGGTTGGGCACCTGGGCGGCTCAATTGGTTAAGTATCTGTTGATTTCAGCTCAAGTTATAATCTCATGGTCATGAGATCAAGCACTGCATTAAGCTCTGTGCTGAATGTGAAAACTGCTTGAGATTCTTTCTCTCTCTCTCTTCCTCTGTCCTGTCCCTGCTCATCCTCTTGCACTTTCTCTCTCAAATAAGTAAATTTTAAATTTACTCTTGCACTTTCTCTCAAATAAGTAAGTCTCTTTTTATTTAAAGAAAGAAATCAAAGTATATCACAAATCAATACCAGCAAATCATGTAGGAGAGAAAGATAAGAAATTATTAGAGAAAATATGCAGAAACAACCACAAAACAAGTACTAATATGATAGTAAATATATATATGTATATATATATATATATCAATAATTACTTTGAATGTAAATGGACTACACACTCCAATCAAAAGACACAAGGTGACAGAATTGATAAGAAACAATACCCATCTATATCCTGCCTACAAGAGACCCAAAAAAATGTTTTAATGTTTACTTATTTTTGAGAGAGAGAGAGAGAGAGAGAGAGAGACTGTGTGTGTGAGTGGGAGAGGAGCAGAGAAAGAGAGAATCCAAAGCAGGCTCCAGGCTCTGAGCTGTCAGCAGAGAGCCTGATGAGGGACTTGAACTCATAGACTGCAAGATGACCTGAGCTGAAGTAAGACACTTAACCAACTGAGCCACCCAGATGCCCTAGAGACTCAGTTTAGACCTAAAGACACCTGCAGATGGAAAGTGAGAGGATGGAGAAACATTTATTATGCAAATGGATGTCAAAAGAAAGTTAGAGTAGCAATACTTATATTGGAAGAAATAGACTCTAAATGTAAAACATAACAAGAGACAAAGAAGGGCACTATATAATAATAGAGGTGACAATCCAACAAGATATAATTGTAAACATTTATGCATCCAACATGAAAGCATTCAAATACATAAAACACTTCATAACAAACATAAAGGAACTAATTGATAATATTACAAAAATAGTAGGAGACTTTAATGCCTCACTTACACCAATGGATAAATCATCTAAACAGAAAATCAACAAGGAAACAATGAAATTGAATGACACACTGGAATAGATGGATTTAACAGATATATTCAGTACATTCCACCCTAGAACAGCAGAATACACATTCTTTTCAAGTGCACATGGAACATCCTCCAGAATAGATTACATATTAGGCCACAAAACAAGCTTCAACAAATTCAAAATGATCGAAGTCATTCCATGCATCTTTTATTGACCACAGTGCTATGAAACTGGAAGTCAACCACAAGAAAAAAATCTAGAAGGACCACAAATACGTAGAAGTTAAATAACATTCTACTAAATAAGGAATGTATCAACCAGAAAATAAAAGAGGAAATTAAAAAGTACATGGAAACAAATGAAAATTCAATGATTCAAAACCTTTGGGATGCAGCAAAATCAGTTCTACCAGGGGAATCTATAGCAATACAGGTTGGCTCACCAAGCAAGAAAAATCTCAAATAAACAACCTAACCTTACACCTAAAGGAGCTACAAAAAGAACAACAACAAACCCTAAAACCAGGAGAAGGAAGGAAATAATAAAGATTAGAATGGAAATAAATAATATAGAAACTAAAAAAAAAATAGAATAGATAGATGAAACTAGGAGCTGTTTCTTTGAAAAAATATTCATAAAATTGATAAACTTCTAGCCAGATTTATCAAGAAAAAAAATAGAAAAGACCCAAATAACCAAAATCACCAAAGAGGAGAAATAACAACCAACACCACAGAAATACAAACAATTATAAAAGAATATTATGAGGGGGCACCAGCATGGCTCAGCTGGTTAAGCGTCTAGCTTTGGCTCAGGTCATGATCTCATGGTTTGTGGGTTTGAACCCCACATCAGGCTCTGTGCTGACAGCTCTAAACCTGAAGCCTGCTTCTGATTCTGTGTCTCCCTCTCTCTCTGCCCCTCCCCTGCTCACACTCTGTCTGTCTCTCTCTCAAAAATAAATAAACATTAAAAAAAAATTTTTAAAGAAAAAATATTATGAAAAACCACATGGCAACAAATTGGACAACCTAGAAGAAATGGATTAATTTCTAGAAACATACAAGCATTCAAAATTGAAGAAAAAAGAAATAGAAAGTTTGAGTAACTGATATTCAGCAAATAAATTGAATCAGTGATCAAAAAACTCCCAGAAAACAAAATTCCAGGACCAGATGGGTTCACAGAATTCTACCAAACATTTAAAAAGAGTTAACACATATTCTTCTTAAACTATTCCAGAAAATAGAAAAAGAAGGAAAACTTCCAAATTCATTCCATCATTACCCTGACACAAAACAGATAAAGACACCACAAAAAAAGAGAACTACAGGCCAATATTTCTGATGAACGTAGATACAAAAAAATTCAACAAAATACTAGCAAATTGAATCAAACAATACCTTAAAAAAAAATCAGAATCAAGTGGGATTTATTCCTGATTTGCAAGGAGTAAATGGTCCAATATTTGCAAATCAATCAACATGATACATCATATCAGTAAGAGAAAGGATAAGAAGCATATGATCATTTCAATAGACAAAGAAAACACATCTGACAAAGTACAATATCCATTCATGATAAAAACCTTCAACAAAGTAGATTTAGAGGGAATATTCCTCAGCATAATAACAACCATATGTGAAAAACCCATAGCTAACATCATTCTCAATGGGGGAAAACTGAGAGCCATTCTCCTAAGGCCAGGAGCAAGACAAGGATGTCCACTCTCACCATATCCAACATAGTACTGGAAGTCCTAGCCACAGTAAACAGACAACAAAAAGAAATAAAAAGCATACAAGTTGGCAAGAAAGAAAGCAAACTTTCAGTATTTGCTGATGACATGATACTATATGTAGAAAGCCTGAAAGACTCTACCAAAAATAATTACTAGCGCTGATAAACAAATTTAGTAAAGTCACAGGATACAAAATCAATATACAGAAATTTGTTGCATTTCTATACACCAATAATGAAGCATCAGAAAGAGAAATTATGAAAACCATCCCATTTATAATTGTACCAAAAATAATTAGATATCTAGGAATAAACCTAACTAAAGAGGTAAAAGACCTATACTCTGAAAACTATAAAACACTGATGAAAGAAATTGAAAATGACACAAAGAAATGGAAAGATATTCCATGCTCATAGACTAGAAGAAAAGTATTGTTAAAACGTCTATAGTACCCAAAGCAATTTACACTTTTAATGTGTAATCCCTATCAAAATACCAACATCATTTTTTTAATAGAACTAGAACCGAGAATTCTAAAAACTGAATGGAACCACAAAAGATCCTGAATGGTCAGAGCAATCTTGAAAAAGAAAAACAACACTGGAGGCATTATAATTCTGGACTTCAATTTACATTACAAAGCTGTAGTAATCAAAACAGTATGGTCTTTGGCACAAAAATAGACACATAGGTCAATAGAACAAAATAGAAAATCCAGACACAAACCACAATTATATTGTCAATTAGTCTTTGACAAGGCAGGAAGGAATATTCTGTGGAGAAAAGATAGTATCTTCAACAAATGGTGCTGGGAAAACTGGAGAGCAACTTGCAAAAGAATGAAACTGGACCACTTTCTTACACCATACACAAAAATAAATTCAAAATGGATTAAAGACGTACATGTGAGACTTGTAACCATAAAAATCGTAAAAGAGAGCACAGACAGTGGTTTTTCTGACAGAGACCATAGCAATTTTTTTCTATATAGGTCCCCTGAGTAAAGGGAAATCAAAGCAAGAATAAACTATTAGGACTACATCAAAATAAAAGTTTTCTGCACAGTGAAGGAAACAATCAACAAAACAAAAAGGCAACCTTACTGAATGGAAGAAGATACTGGCAAATGATATATCTGATAAAAGGGTTAGTACAAAAAATACATAAAGAACTGATACAACTCAGCACCCAAAAAGCAAATAACCCAATTAAAAATGGATCAAAGACATGAACAGACATTTCCCTAAAGGCATATAGATGGCCAACAGACATATGAAAATCTGCTTAAGATCATTTACCATCAGGAGTATGCAAATCAAAACTACAAGGAGGGGCACCTGGGTGGCTTATTGGTTAAGTGTCTGACTTTGGTTCAGGTCATAATTTTGTGGCTCATGAGTTCGAGCCCCACATCAGGCTCTCTGCTGTCAGAACAGAGCCCACTTTGGATCCAGGGTCTCCTTCTCTCTGGCCATTCCCCACGATCTCTCTCTCTCTCTCTCTCTCTCAAAAACAAACATTAAAAAAAATCCTAAAATGAGATATCACCTCACACTAGTTAGAATGCTTAAAATCAAAGCCACAATAAACAACAGGTATGGGTGAAGATGTGGAGAAAAAGGAACCTTCTTGCACTGCTGCTGGGAATGCAAACTGGTACAGTCTCTCTGGAAACGGTATAGAGATTCCTCAAAAGTTAAAAATTGGGAACGCCTAGGTGGTTCAGTTGGTTGAGCGTCCAACTTCAGCTCAAATCATGATCTCAGTTTGTGAGTTTGAGCTCCACTCAGGTTCTCTGTGGTCAGCACAGAGCTCACTTCAGATTCTCTGTCTCCTCTGTCCCTCTCTCTCTCCGCCCCTCTTCTGCTGCTTTCACTCCCACTCTGTCTCTCTCAAAAATAAATTTTAAAAATTTTGGGGGGGCGCCTGGGTGGCTCAGTCAATTAAGCGTCTGACTTCAGCTCA
>NC_043700.1:77343022-77357186 GCF_006229205.1 Suricata suricatta | reverse complement strand
GTGAATGACAAGCAGACCTATGAAATAAGACTTTGACTCATAACCTGGGCAGCAATGAGCCCAGGAACCTAAACCACAACATCTGTAGCAATTGGCCCCAAATGGTCAGGACTTAGTCAATGACTATCAGAAATTTTTGCCTCTGCTTCCAACTCAGGATCAACCAGAGAAAGCCAAATATTCTCCCAAACCAATTACATAACATTCCCCACTTCCAGTTAGATCTGCCACCAGCTTCCCCATGCCAACAACATCCGATCAGCATACCTGAAGCCTTCCCTTTCTTTCACTATAAAATCCCTTTCCTACTCCCCTGCCTGCCTTTGAATCTCTGCCAAATGCTAGTGATGGAGGCCGACTGCCTTGCTATATAGCAAATTCTGAATAAATAGCCTCTGTTTATTCTTAGTTGGGTGGTCTTTGCTTGTATCCACAAAATATACCCCTCCCATGGTGGGAGGGTCAGGTGGGGAGGGCTACCACAAATCACATGGCAATGCATGAGTATGAATAATCCTCTTTGAGGGAAGGGGAGAATAAATACAGGGGGAACAATACACAGTCTGCCAGTTTACCCTCTGGATCATGAAGAGTTGCTTTCATCCTCTCCACGTGCAAAATCCCATCTAATTATGAAATCACATCTGAAGTCCAGGGTCTCTACTTCACATCAGGATATATCCACTTTTTCTTCAGAGATATATGAACTAAAACACAAGTTATATGTGCAAGATATAATAGTAGCTAAGGAATAAGATGACAGTAACAAACACTCTTCAGAAATGGGAAGAATGAGAGATAGGTAGCAGTAACTTACCAATAGGAATTCTAAAATTCGCTGGGCAAATATTGCAAAGGCCTCCTCTGTGGGGAGGAAATGCTCCTAGATATGTCTCTAGTTCTAGTTCCTGGAAGTAATTCTTCAGTCCATTTTTCTTCATGGCTCTTGATTCTTCTTTCTAAGCGACCCTACTCTTTCTTTATCCTCCTTGACTACATCTTAAGAGGTCAGTGAACACTATGTCCTCCTTCATGGCTGAGTGTTGTTCAGGAAAAAGTTATTCTGACACTTGTTCAAACAGTAAGAAAGACTTCAGGACTACTGTAATAGGTGACTATCACAATAGGAAAAGAAATTGGGATCAACTCTGAATAGAGCCAACACAAGTGGGGATTTACCATCAGTGAGCGGAATGAAGGGGTGGATGGAGAATTACTGAGAGGAAGGTGTAAAGGGTAGTAGTTAAACCAGCATAACAGGATTCTTGCTGAAGGCAAGCCAGGGTGATCAGATGCCAAGTGTAAGAGATGAAGAATTATTTAATCAGATATTGAGGGTGAGCAAATATCAAGGAAGGAATTCTAGAATGGGAGGGGGAGGGGTGAACTAGTCAGAAAGAGGGCTCTTAAGGGTCAGCATCTTTCTCAGCCTGCTTTCTATCTATAGACATTCAGGGACCCAAAAGTTTGCATTTATGTCTTACAGTCAAGGTCTTTTCAAATTCAGGTCAGTGGTGACTTTTTTTGACAATCTCGCTCTCTCTCTCTCTCTCTCTCTCTCTCTCTCTCTTTGTCTCTCTGTCTCTCTGTCTCTCTGTCTCTCTCTGTCTCTCTCTGTCTCTCTCTCTCTCTCTCTCACACACACACACACACACACACACACACACACACACATGGCTATTAGCTTTGTATCTATTTGATTCCATTTAGATCCATGACAATAGCTACTATAATTTTTTAAGAGCCTCTCCCCCATATGAGGTTTGAGCTTATTGCGTAGATATGCCCTTACCTCTCTTCCCTGAGCCATCTCTTTTCCCCTGTCCACCTAAAAGGGTTTATTTCAGGGGAAGGGAGACACATTTAAATATTTAGAGATTTTAACAAGGGGTGTGGTAGCATGCCCTTGATTTATTCTTCTGCCCAAGATTGAATTTTAAATGGCCTCTGTTGCTCAAAGTATTTCTCAATTCTTTCATTGGTAGATAAGAAAAACAGTAACATATTTCAACCCTGCAACTTCAATACTTGTGAGTTCTCTCTTTCCTCTCATTCTTGCTTGGCCAATTCCTTACTGAGTTCATCTCTTCATTTCTTCTTTATAATTGTCAAGTGCACCTAATAACAGCCACAGTACATTAGTGACATTCAGTTTCACCACATCTTAACCTAAAGTCACAAGTATATTAAGTGTTTCATCTGCCTTCAAATCACTATGGATACCCATTATAACAAATATTCACCACTCCATGTCACAGATTGCCATTTTCCCCCCATCTTTAGAGTTTTCTGGTCTCACACTCAATAACATATCTTTCAGGATTTTTGTTATGCAGCATTTCACTCCTGGTACCAGTCAGCTTTGCTGTAATGATGAATGACCCCCCCCCCAAATTTCCATGGCTTATAAAATAAAGGTTCATTTAGTACTCATGTTACACGTAGGCTGACAGTGGGTTGTAACATGGCTTCTCATCCTCAGACCCAGAAGCAGCCCCTATTTAGGACATGCCGCCCTCATGGCACATGAAAGACAATGTTATAGCCAACCACTTAATGGCATTTATCACATCGGCTCAAATATGACTGGCCAAAGGAAGTCACATGGTGAAACCTGCTATGAATAGGACAAAGAACAATACTCTCCAGTGGGTGAGAACTGCAGGGTATAAATGCACAATTTTCTCACAAAGTAACAGAAGCAAACAATTAAAGAAACCATCAACTTGACCGCATTGGTAAAGAATTGAATTATAGGAATATATTTTTCCCTCATGGTCTTGACAAGCAAGAGAATTAATAAATGAATCAAAAAATCCCTGCTAAAACTTTGATAAGAAGAAAAAGATAAAACAAAGTGTGTGGGTGATTTTCTTTGGCTCTTGACTGCTTTGTTTCACTCCCTCTCTAGTCACACATAAAGTGTAATATGTCATATGGAATCAAGGAAAAAACAGCCGCCATTAATGTTGTTCACGCTCCATGACTAAGACCGCTGAGACCAGGGACACTGGGTGGCAATGGAAGGATAGGATTATAGATTCCACCTTTCAGGAACTAAGTCTATTCCTGCCTCCCATAGCTTATTAACTTTCACCAGCAGAGTAGGCCAATTCCTGGAATAGCACACAGATCATAAGGCTACATCTACCCTTTATTAATAAAATTTGATCAAAGTATCAAAGTAATCTGCTACAGAACAGTAGCTGAATGCCCAACTACACTCTATTCTTTTCATACAGTCCAATTTGGGGAGTACAGACTCAATCTTCTTGAACAGGGCAGCTGCACACTGATATGTGCTTTTGTGCCAAAGATGAAAAAGGTGTCTCCCCTTGGTGGACAAATTAGGAAAATACCATTAAAAAAAATTCCCCTCCCTCCCATGTGGTTAATTCATAAAAGATGGCCCCTGAAGGAGAGCACATGGCTTAACTAAAGAAAGTAGCTTTGTGTAATGAAAAAAAAATTGCAATTTTCTCCCAGCAAATGTAGTCATTAGCCAAGGTTTCAGCTTGGCAAGTGTGACGTGGCTTTGACTGGAGCCCCCACTCACCTCTTGGACCAGGTGCCTTTGTTCAATGCACAAAAACACAATTATGAATGACAGCCTTGCACCTGACATTAAACATAGGATGCAAAAATCTCATGTAAAACTTGTCCAAATGAATATTTTCCCTCAATAAATTTCATTCTCAGCTTCTGCAGACTAGCGTTGAGTGGTTTAATTAAACTCCACACTGACGTGAGCCAGTCACTAACATCCATTCTCTATTGAGAAAGGAGCCTTAGCTAACCTAGTGGGTTGAGTACAATAAGACCTTTCTCTTCTCTGTAGGTAATATGTCATGTTTAGTGCCCTCTAATGGAGTTATTTATACACTTCCTTAATGCAGAAACAAGCTGGTGAGGTGGGGTTTTTAGGTTTTCTTTTTTCTCTTTCTTTCATTGTGGTTTTGCATTTTATTCTCCATTTTGGTTCAATCTTCCACATTCAGGTCTTTACCTCTTCTTGCCAATCGCCAGTAACAGTATACTTGAAAATGTTCACAGGATTTTCTCCAGACACCTGCTGTCAAGTAGCACATGCAGGAGACTTGTACAGTAAATGGCCTCTCATTAGAGAGATTTGCCATATGCTATTATAAAGAAGTCTTTCTTCAACTCCTTTGCTTCACACAGCATCATACTCAGCAGTGCAAATGTACAGATTATTTAATGTTTCACAACACTCACAAATGGGGTTTTAACAAAAAATGATCAACAGACTAAGACTATTTACTTTTGGGAGAAGCCAGTGTCAAAGCATTGCAGCAGCCTGAACTGTAATGTGAGTTCTAATTTTTCACATTTGTACAGTATCCACTCTGGCAATGTGTGTGTTCAAAGTGCAGAAAGAGTGGCTGGTGACTTGTTTTTCTTAAAATATATCTACTCACAGTAGAAGCAGTCATGAATAATCTAGGACCACTCATCAGAAGCAACACAAAGCACATAAAATAGAAAATAAAAATAAATAAATCAGTGTTTTAAAAACCTGCTCAGTTCTCATTTGCTTGGTGTCATTTGAAAGTTGACTTTTTAAATAACACCTTTTTTGAAAAACTTTGTTAAAATTAAAGAAATTCGTCTATTCACCTAGTTGAGGGGAATCAATGTGGTTGGTAACAGAAATGAGTTTATATGGTTCGAATAAGACAATTATAAAGTTTCATTGCATTGTGCTCCTCTCAGGGATTCCAAAAACAATGATCCTATGACGATTGGTCTCCAGGTGTCATCTTCCTCAACTTTATTTAGTGTGAAGAGATACTGACAAACAAATTATTTCGTGTAATAAAAGGTACAGAAGAAGACAGGGCTATCGGCTGAAGAAGTCTGTGGCTGACATTGTGATAGGTTTCATCCTTCTCTCCACTGTGGTTGGCTTTCTTCTCAGGCTGGTTAGTAGTTTCAGGGCTCGTATCCTGATAAAACACAGATGACAGATTTTTCCTTTCTATGGATCTCTCTTAGGAGCAGGAAGATATATCCTAGAGATTCCCTTTGAAGCTTTCACATCTCATTCCTAAACCACCACTGATAAAAGGAATGGGATTACCCTTAAATAAACCAGCCCTACTGTCAGAGCTGGGGAAGCATCCGTTAAGCCATAGCTTCATGGCTCCATGGTGTTGGGGGACTTGGCGGGGCAATACCATTACAAAAGTAGGTTTCTAGTAGAAAAGAAGAAAAGAGAAAATAAATGCTAGATGAGGAACTAATACAATTCTCTCCAATAGCTAAATCTGCAAGTGCACCTAACCCTTGAACAGCAAAAGTTTACATTGCTCAGGTCCACTTATATGTGGATTTTTTAAAAATAAATACAGTATAGTACTTGAAATGTATTTGGTCTTCCGTACAATTTTCTTACAAACATTTTCTTTACTCCAGCCTTATAGTAAGAACACAGCATATATAACACATATAACATGCAACATATGTGTTAATCTGCTGTTTATATTATTAGTAAGACTTCCAGTCAACAGTAGGGTATTAGTAGTTTAATTCTGTGGGGAGTCAAAAGTTACAGGGATTTTCAACTGTACAGGTTGAAAAGGGCCAGTGCCCCTAAACTTAACATTGTTCAAGGGTTGACTGCAGTTTAATAAATTTTAGTGTCTCCAAACTACTACTGAAATCTTGATTTAGAAAGCTCTTTTTTCTCAACAGGTTGTCCAGTTTCTTCATGAAGTTTAATATTAAAAAGGAAAAGAAAGAAAAAAGAAAAGAAAAACCCTATACATGCCTAGAGATGTATTTGCTGAGCCTTTTCAACCTCAAAACTAAGAAATTTCACACTCACTATCTTTAGAGTAGATATTTTGTCTCCTTTCAAAAGCTGGATGCTCACCACAGAGAAAACTGAATGGATTTATGGTCAATATGAAGACTTGCAGAGAGGCTAAAAAATGATGGATCATCTCAAAATATCTTTTGAGAAACATTCCAGTTTATTGTATTCTACAATATTTTCCGATGTTACAGCTCCTGATCCACATATTTTGGGGATCCCATGTAAGTATTCCACAAATTTTTTAGTCAAACATCCTCCTACTCGAAATATATTCCTTGGACCAGCAGCATCAGAGTCACGTGAGAGCTTGTTTAAAATGCAAAATCTCAGGCCCACCTCAAACCTACAGAATTTGCATTTTAACAAGCTTTCCAAGAGATTAATATGCACATTAAAGTTTGAGAAGCACTACCAGAATGAACATGTCATTCCTTTGGCTCCCAGTGCCTGGGGGATCCTATACCGAATAGAAATCCAACAACAGTGTAACATAACACATCATTTTAGCTTGCAACTTGAGGAACCAAGAAACTAATATCATGGGCTCTGACAATAAGTCTTCTCTCAAAATAAATTAAAAATCATTTAAAAATTTTTAAATGTTTATTTTTGAGAGAGAAAGAACATGAGTAGGGAGGGGCAGAGGGAAAGGAAGACAGGATCTGAAGCAGGCTCTGTGCTGATAACAAAGAGCCCGATGTTGGATTCATAACTCATAAACTGTGAGATGATGACCTGAGCCAAAGTCAGATGCTTAACCACCTGAGGCACCCCAGCACCTCAATAATTTTTTTTTACAAAAGGGGGGGAGGCACCTGATGGCTCAATTAGTTAAGCATCCAATTTGTGATTTTGGCTCAAGTCATCATCTCAAGGTTTACAGGATCAAGCCTCCACATCAGGCTCTGTGCTGACATCACAGAGCCTCTCTCTCTCCGTCTGTCTCTCTGCCCTTCCCCCTGCTCTCACTCTCTCTCTTTCTTTCTCTTTCTCCCTCTCAAAATAAGCAAACATTAAAAAAAGAAAATTCTTTCTCATTCTTAATCTTTGTTGCATTAATCCAAATATCAAGATTTCATTTAAACTCATTGATCTGTATATGAAAGATGGCCAAAAAATGTCTGATCCCCTCTTCTGGTCATATTAAAACAGTCTGGATATTTAGACACAGGTTGGATGGTACACAGTGGAAAGATGAAAGATCAGAACTTGCTTGAAGCCATTTAGATAAATGTTGGCACTATTTTCACCAAATATGGATTCAAGGCAATAGCGAGGCCAACACATGGCAGATGCCCATAAATACTCTCATGTTAATTTTTTAAAGTGATAATAAAGCTAAAGTTACAAACTGAAGTTTGTTCCTATGGTTTGATCATTTAGACAAGTACAGTATGTTCAGAGGCTTATCTACCCCACATTTTGCACACTCCCCTTCTTGGCATTTCTCTCATTTCCTCGAAAAGCCTTTTCTGGAGAAACCTCAGATCAGAAGCCAAAGAAAATTCAGCTCAATTTGCCCTGCTCCCCATAGACCTCCCAATGACTGAAGGCTTTCATTCCCTTCTCTCCCACATTAATTCTGGCTGTGCATTAGTCACCATCAGTGTTTCCCTAGGTTTCACGATGAGAAAGCAGTGAATTTGCTGGGCTAGTCTAGACTGAGTGAGCAGACTGCTGCTTTATTTTCATGGGCATTTGTTTTGCTTTACATTTTTTGCTGTTGTAGTTGCTTTTGCATAATATTGATGAAAAATATAACTAAAGATGTGTAAAGATATGGTCAAATCTACAAATGTAAGATCTATAAATATATGGTCTCCAATACCTTTGCTCTCCCTCCTTTGCCTTTTACCTGTTCTTTGTCAACTTATCCTCCCACACTTTTCTAATAATATTTCATTTTTTTCCTATACTCAGTCTTATCTTCACTGCCTTTCCTCTGAACAGATTATCTTGCCTCCTCCTTCATAGAAAAATTTGAAGCTTTCCAGTCTGAACTTTCTTGGCTTCTGATCCACCAACTCCAATTTCTATATCCTTATCTAACTTCTTTTATCCGGTCTCTTCATATCCCGTTTCCCGTTCCAGACTCACCCCTTTACCTCTATTCTTGATCCCTTCTATAGTGGTGAGGTGGTCCCTAAAAAGATATGTCCACAGCTTAATCCCTGGAACTGTATATGTTTCCTTATTTGGGAAAAAAAAAAAAAGAGTTTTTGAAGATGTGACTAAGGATCTTAAGATGAGGAGACCATCCTGGATTACCCAGGTAGGTCTTAATCTCAATTAACAAGTTCCTTGTCAGAGATTGGCAACAGAGATTGTCAGAGATTTGAAACAGAAGAGTAGAAGACAAAAACACACAGGGGAGTAGCTGATGTGAAGATGATGACAAAGACTATGGTGACGAGGTTACAAGTGAAGGAATGCCAAGGACAGCCAGCAGCCAGAGGCAGCTAGAAAAGCCAAGGCAGGGTCTCTTCAATCTGCCAGGCTCCAGAGAAAAGTGGCCCTGCTGACACTTTGACCTCAGACTTCAGGCTTCCAGAACTGTGAAAAAATACATTTCTGATTCTTTAAGCCACTATGTTGTTGGTATTTGTTATGGCAACCATAGGAAACTAACATACCATCCCTGCCAGGGATAGATCTTGCTGTATCGACTGGCTCTTCTTTCCCCTACACTTTCAATTCTACTTCCTCTTTTCCCTCAGCCATACATCCTTACAATGTTCTCCTATCTCAAAAAATTTTATTTATTTATTTATTTATTTATTTATTTATTTATTTATTTATTTTTACTCTGTATCCCTTTCTGTTTCCTTTTCAGGTAAACACTTCAAAAATAACCTGCAGGCTTTATTTCCTCTCCATTTGCTCCCCCTCATATTTCATACTGCTGCAGTCAAACTGCTCTACCTGTCGCTACAATGAAAATGTTCTTGGAAAGGTTATCTGTGTTCTCAAAATTGCTAAAGCCAGTGAACTCTTGTCAACTTTCAACTTATTTGACCTCATTGTTGTATTTGATACTACTGTCTCCTCTCTTCTTGGAATATATTATCCTTCTCTTGAATTCAAAGGTTTAATTCTCTCCTAATTCTCTTTCTCCCCTTCTCCATATCTTCATAAACTCCTCTGTTGTTCTTGTTTTCCTAGTCACATAAACATTGCTAATAACCAAGGTTCCTTCTATTCCCGGGCCTTTACCTTGTTTATCTGCTCTCCAGAGAACCTCATCTTCTACTATTGCTTTAAGAACCACACAAATGGAAGAAAACCTAATCAATTTCTTGGTACAACACCCTCCCTGAAGCTCTAAGTACATATAGCCAATTGCTCACTGGCTATATGTTAAAGAATATCCACCTTAACATCCCATTAACACATCAAATTTAATATTCCCCGAATGAAACTCATCGATTCCACCATCAGAAACTGGCGAAAGTGGGAGTCATTCTTGGAAAGAAATCCTCTATGGCACTTTCAGCCACACATCTCAGACCATCTTTTCAAGGATGTTAGTATAGCAAACAACTTTGGAAGATAAAGATAAAAAAGTGTTTCACTCTGGGTCAGGAAAAGAAAGATACTTTTCCTGACCAGGAAAATGAAGATAATTTCCCTCTAGTGGGCAAAGATTGGGAGCTTTGCTAGCAGTCCCTTTAAAAGATTGGGAGGTTCCTCTGCACACAGAATTGCTCAGCTCGGACAGACAATGGTACGCTCAGGATTCACTGAGTCTGCTCCACATTGTCCACTCGATTTGGGGAATAAGAAGAGCTGATGCTGTGCCATGAATGAGCAACTGTCTAAATCTGTTGGGCTCATTGTTTCCTTATCGACTGCATTTACGGAAGTGTGGTCAACAAGCATAGCAGTACCAGTAGTCACTGTCACTTAGAGGTTGCTTGACCATATGACATCTATATGCTGAGACAAAGAAGGAGAGAGGATATGCCCAATATATTACATAAAACGTTTGGCACTGGGTTAGTAAAGGCTGGAGTTGGAGACACTTGGACAAGGTAAAAGACGAAACCTCAACAGAAGGTTGGCAAAGAGCAGAGGTAGCAGAACCTAGAGATTTTGAGTACTTCAATTGCTGAGGAAGTCATCAAAGGCATAGCAGAAATCTGTCTGCAATCTGTCTGAAACACAGAGACCTGACTCATCTGCATCACATGTGTTTCCTACTGCCACAGCACAGGCTGTCATTGTTAAAAAAAAAAAAAAGTGTGCCACTTCTGCTGGGCATAAGGAAATACCCAGCATCAATCAACAAATAAAAATTATTTTCTTCCCATATTACATTAAGGCACTACTTGCCATTCTGAGAGTCAAAAATCCAGAATCCATTTTAAACTCTTCTCTTCCTTTTATCTTCTCTCCTAACCTTCTATATCAAGTTGATGGTCTAGTTCTGTCAGTTCCATCTCTATAACATCTCTCATTCATGTCCCTTCATCTTCATCTCACTTTTATGGTTTTCATTCAAGCTCTCATCATCTTGCACCTGAACTCCTGTTACAGTCACCTACACCATGTCTTTGCTTCAAGTCTTGCTTTCTTCATTATCCATTGTGCTGCTAAAACTTTTTGGGAATTCCTAATTGTCTACTCAGATAAACTCCATGCTGAATTATGGCATATAAAGCCCAACGTATCTGGCTTCTACTTCTGTCTCTAACCTTCTCTCTCTCCCCTCATACTGCATACCCAAGTACCAGTCATATTGAAACACCTCCAAAAATTCAAGCCCTTTCACACCTCCGTGACTTTACTCATGCTGCTTCCTCTGTCTAAAATGCTCTTCCTGCACCTGGGTGGCTCAGTCAGTTAAGCATCTGACTTTGGCTCAAGTCATGATCTCATGATCTGTGAGTTCGAGCTGCATGTCAGGCTCTGTGCTGACAGCTCATAGCTTAAAGTCTGCTTTGAATTCTGTGTCTCCCTGCCTCTTTATCCCTCCTCTGCTCACACTGTCTCTTTGTCTCTCAAAAATAAGTAAACATTTAAAAAAATTTAAATACATATTATGCCCTTTCTTTTCCCATTGAACATTTTACTAAGCTTCAGGACATTCTTCAAATGTGACCTCCTCTATGAAGCTTTTATTTTTTTCAAATTTTTATTTAAATTCTAGCTACTTAACATATAGTGTAATATTGGTTTCAGGAGTGGAAGTTAGGGAATCATTCCTTACATACAACATCCAGTGCTCATCTCAACAAGTGCCTTCTTTTGTACCCATCACCCATTTATCCCACTTTTCTTCATCAACCCTCAATTTGTTCTTTATCATTAAAGAGTCTCATGGTTTGCTGCCCTCTCTCTTTTTCCCCCTTATGTTCATCTGTTTTATTTCTTAAATCCCACATATGAGTGAAATCATGCGGTATTTGTCTTTCTCTGACTGACTTATGTTGCTTAGCATCATACACTGTAGTCCCATTCACATCGTTGCAAATGGCAAGAGTTCCCTTTTATGGCTGAGTGACATTCCATTGTGTGTGTGTGTGTGTGTGTGTATCATATTTTCTTTATCCATTCATCAGTCAATGGACATTTGTGCTCTTTCCACAGTCTGGCTATTATTAATAATGCTTCTATAAACATCAGAGTGGATATATCTTTTCAAACCTGTATTTTTTGTATCTTTTGGGTAACTATCTAACAGTGTAATTGCTGGGTCATAGGGTAGTTCTAGATGTAATTTTCTGAGGAACTTCCATACTGTTTCCCAGTTTGTATTCCCAACAACAGTGCAAGAGGGTTCCCCTCTCTCCACATACTTGCTAACATCTGATTAGATATGTCTCTGGAAGGAAGGGAATCAAAGGCAAAAATGAACTATTGGGATTTCATCATGATAGAAAACTTCTTCACAGTGAGGGAAATAATCAATTCAACTAAAAGGCAGTCTATGGAATGGGAGGAGATATTTGCAAATGGCATATCTGATAAAGGGTTAGTATTCCAAAACCTATAGAGAGCTTATCAAGCTCAACACCCAAAAATCAAATAACCCAGTGAAGAAATGGGCAGAGCATATGAACAAACATTTTTCTAAGAAAATATCGGGATAGCTAACTGACACATGAAAAAATGTTCAACATCACTCATCATCAGGTAAATACAAATCAAAACCATGATGAGATACCACCTCACACCTGTCAGAGTAAAGTTTCATTGATACTCTTTCTTTTGTGAACTGGGGCCCTAACTGTATTCTGTACACAGTTCAGTCACAGAGTAGGTAGGCTTTATAATACTTAAGAGTTTCCATGCTTATTCTTCCCATTAAATTATTAGGTAATTGAAGAAAGAATCTGCCTTCTTTATCTCTAAGATCTTGCACAGTGCTGAACACAGAGTAAAAGGGGGGGAAATGCTTGCTAAGTATGTTAATGAATGAGTGGATGAAAAACGTGAATCCAGTTTCCTGCCCCTAAGGCCGTGCTGCGTGTGCTGGAGTGGAACAGAGTGAACATGACACCTCTTCCTATTGCTCCAATTTTACACAATGGCAAGTAATTTAAAATATTTTTAATTAAAATAAGCAAGGGCTTATTATGAATCATAGTATAAACACAGAATTAGTCCTGAAGGTAAAATGTTCAAAGAAAGTTCAAACATGATTCGGAACATTTTGGACTAAGGCCTAGACTTCCCTGGGGCAGACCAATTTAGTGCTCATGTTCTCTACCACTGAGGATAATTTAGTGGAAAAGTTTTAGAAGTCACGTTAGAGTGTAGTATTTATTGTAAGTAATAAAATGGAACTCCCAATACAGATATTACTAGCTAGGATGCAGAGTCTTCATAAAAGGTGTGTATCACCTAAGGCAAAGACACACAATGGTCTGGATTTATACCAAAATAGATTCCTAGATCATTCTTTCCCCCTCAAAAAAAAAAATGAAAAGATAAGATTCACAATAGAATTCTTTTAAGTATCAAATTCAATAAGGGTGCCTGGCTTGTTCAATTGGTGAAGTATATGACTTTTGATCTTGGGGTTGTGAGTTCAAGCCCCACAATCGTCATGAAGCCTACTTTAAAAAAGGAAATAATTGACTATATTTGTACAGCACAAAATAGTTTTAAGAAAAAATTATCAAGCGACTACATCAAAATAATAATACTTTTGCACAGTAAAGGAAACCATTAACAAAATAGGAGAAGATATTTGCAAGTTATGTATTCAATAAGGGGTTAATATCCAAAACATGTAAAGAACTTAAATAACTCAACGTCAAGAAAATGCAAGTAAGAAATGGGCAGAAAATTTGAACAGACTTTTCCTAAAGAGGACATACAGATGACCAACAGATGCTCAATGTCACTCATAATCAGACATACGCAAATCAAAACCACAATGAGATATCACCTTATACCTGTTAGAATGGCTAAAATAAAAAAGACAAAAAATAACAAGTGTTGGTGAGGATGTGGAGAAAAAGGAACCTTCATGTACTGCTGATGGAAATGTAAATTGGTGCAGCCACTGTGGAAAACCGAATAGAGGCTCCTCAAAAGTTTCAAAATAGAAATACCATATGGTCCAGCAATTCTACTACTGGATATTTACCCCCCAAAAAACCCAAAACCACCAATTAAAAAAGATATATACACCTCTATGTTTATTGCAGCATTAATTACAATAGCCAAGATATGGAAGCAACTTAAGTGTTCATTAGTAGACAAATGGATAAGGCAAGATATAGTGTATACACAGACACACACACACACACACACACACACAGAGGAATATTTCACATTTTTAAAAAATGAGATAGTGCCATTTGAGACAACACAGATGGACCCAGAGGGTATTACACTAAGTGAAATAAGTGAGACTGAGAAAGATAAATACCAGGTGCTTTCACTTATAGGTCAAAACAGAACAAAACAAAACAAACAAAGCAGAATTAGATCTAGAAATACAGAGAACAACTGATGATTGGCAGGGGGGGGAGTGGGCAAAGTGGGTGAAGGGCAGCGAGAGATACAGGCTTCCATTTATGGAATGAATAAGTCACAAGAATAAAAGACAATGTGTAAGGATGATGTTGTAACAGGAAGGTAACAGTACAGATGGTAGCTATATTTGTAGTGAACACAGCATAATGTATAAGCTTGTTGAATCACTATGTTGTACACCTGAAACTAATGTAACATTGGGTGTCAACTATACTCAAATAGGATGAAAGAAAGAGAAAGAGAGAGGAAGGGAGGAAGGGCAGAAGGAAGGAAGGAAAAGAAAGAAGAAAGAAAGAAAGAAAGAAAGAAAGAAAGAAAGAAAGAAAGAAAGAAAGA
>NC_043700.1:77327807-77342922 GCF_006229205.1 Suricata suricatta | reverse complement strand
GAAGGAAGGAAGGAAGGAAGGAAGGAAGGAAAGAAGGAAGGGAGGAAGGAAAGAAGAAAGGAGGGAGGGAGGGAGGGAGGAGGGAGGGAGAGGAGAGGGAGGAAGGAAGGAAGAGAAATAAAAAGGAAGAAAAATTTATTAAAGTTCTTACTGAAGAAAAAAATTGTTAAAACAAGTTAAGCTATATTACACCAACTATAGATTCTCTTCCAGTCACTTTAGAAGCCATTTAGTGACAAATTTATGTAGTGCACACATGTGTGTCACTATTTATGCATAACTACAAAATAAGTTTGCTGCTTTATGACACTTCTTGAACCACTAAATAATTAAGTGGCCACAAGAGTTAGAAAACAAAAGTAATCCAAAAACATAGGGTGGAGGCAGCTGAAATTTTTTAAGTTGCTCAAAAGACTATCTTGGGTTGATGCAATAGGAAAATCTGAGAACATTTTCTTAAAAAAAAATAATAAAAGGAAACAGAGCATGCAACTTCAGGGCTCAACTTGTGCCTAATCTCTTTGTGTGGGATTTTTTCATTCCAACATGTACCTCCCAGGACAAGCACAGCAGCAATCCCTAAATCATGATCATCTTCTAAGGATAATATTTAATAAGTGTAGCCTTTCTTAACATGTGAGTCACGGCCAAACACAGTGTGTATCTCCCATCCTGCTAATCCAAAATGTTTATGTAGATAATATCTAGTGAAAATGATGACTACCTTGCTAGTTGGGATTGGGGAAGGACACAGATATAATAAAAGAGCATGTGACTTAGGGGATATGGAAGCAGTAAAGAGACTCTGACACCTGCTTGTGAATTGCAGGGACATTATGTGTGGTTTGTTCCCTTTTTTACTGGGTGGTAGGCCCACTATCATTACCTCCCTGAGGAAGTTCGGATGCCTGGTTCTCACAGCCTCACATTTAAGCTCACCAAACTGACAAGTTCCAGTTGTAGCAACATCAGAATTTATTTTTGTGGCAAATACGGCATGTGAAGTCCACCTCGGATTTCTCTTTCTATTCCATTCTATGTCTTTGGGTGACAAAACCTCCTATAAGCTGACAGTTGCATACAGAGTAGACAGTGTTGTCTTTGAAAAAGAGTATTTAAATATCTAAGACATCAATTTTTTGTAGGCTTCCTTACCTCCTTTTTACCTTTTTTATGTACATTTCAAAGCAATTTCAGAGCCATAAAGAAGGCAGACATTATTATTATTATTCTCTACCTTGGAGAAAAGACAAAGATCTGATAGAAACCTCCATTCCCAGCAACTAGGTGTTTATGGCAGCCATTCTGTACTCTTCTGGAAATCCTCTCCATGTGGTATGTATTTGAAGCTGTAAGGTGCAAGCGCTGGAGAAAACTCAGGTCTTTTCTTAGTGAAATGACCTGTTATTCTGTCAAAAGAAAGGAGGTGTTTCTCTGAGACCACCATTACACCTGCTAAGCTTTACTGAAATTCAAACCTCCCACACCCCCAGACCCCCATCTCTCAACTACTCACATCTGGGAGCTGGCTGGCGAAACCACACTTGGGTAAGGTGTGGGGGAAGGGTTAAAATATGGTTCCTGGATAAACAACTCTTGCAAATGTCTACGGTATTATGTGTATAACTAGATTTGGGTCTAACTATATGGTGAAAGTATCCAAACACTTGTGCTTTAATTGACACATGCCAAAAAAAATTTAAAAACGATATTTGGCAAGGCATTTTGTTTTTGACGTTAGTGAAATGCAGCCTAACAGTGTTCTTACTGTAGTTCTGCCCAAAAGTGATCACTTTTCTGTACTTTTCCTATGACAAATTTATTTTCCCTATATGCTTTTGTTGGCTAGCAGCTCTGGCATGACTTGACGGACAATGAGCCAGAAGATCTGAGTTTGGGGAACATGCATAGCTCTCAAGCCTTCGCACATGGTAGATAAGTGCAGCACAAACCCTACACATTCGAGCAAGGCCCTGTGCGTCGGCCTCATCAGCTCACCAAAGGACACCACAGACATCAGACAAAAATGACATAGCCTACAAACCTGGGGACAAAAATTCAGAAAAAAAAATTAGCTTTTCAATGTTAAAATAAGTAAACGATTGCTAAAGGTTTCATTAGCCATATTAGCTAAGCAATTATTCATATGTTATAGGTTTTATTTAGTTCACATAATTGTTGTCCTAAACAAGAGTTGGGAAGGTCCCTGGCTCTGATGATTTGTCTTTCCTATATAGGGTAGGAGGGGAGTCTATCAGCTCAGAGTGAGGATGGAAGAGGCAAGGGTCGCAAGAAATTATCCTGTCATGGACTATGGAAGTATTTTAACAGCAAATTCTTCAAAGGAGGGCATATTTGTAATCTGCAGTAGCAATCTTATTGGGGTATTAGCATTTGAAAATGATCTTTTAATCTAATACTCTAGCATTTAATCATAAGCAGTGCACAAAAGACTTAGGTGATACCAAGGTATGCTAGTATACACCTAGAAAAGAGACCCAAAGAGTTCTAGTTCAATTGACAAAACTGTGCATGGGTGTATGCACACACACACACACACACACACACACACAATGACTTTGCTTGTTTGGTTTTTCATTCTTACTCTAACAACAAGCTGTCTTCATCAGGTCTATCATCCTTAAGAAACTGGTCTGGACTTGTCCTCATTGTAGAGACAGGTGTCTGAGAGACACAGCTGAAATGCTCAAGGTCTCCTAAGGCCAAATGTCATAACAGGTGCTACACCTCATTCTTTTGACTACAGCAAATCACAAGGCCAGCCCAGATTCCAGCCCCACTGGAAACAGACTATATTGCAAAGGATATTATTACAGGGAGGGATAGAGAATTGGGGCCAATTTTTCCACCAATTTACCATACCTATCATGAACCTAGGTTAATAATTTTCTGCAATGAAATGAAATAATAGGGGTTAAAAGAAAAACCAAGATCTTACTTTTATTATGACCTATAACTGCATATATCAATAACTGTTTGACATTCCAGAAAGAGCCTTCATGTAAATTCCAGAGTCAACAGAATGTCTTTTTCCTAGTGGCAAATGAGAAATCTCCAATGCTTTTCTTTTCTGAAAGATATGTTAGGAAATAAATATACTCCATATAGCTTAAAGTTCTCACTTTGTTATTGAAATAGGACATCATGAATTGCATATATATTTAGTGGGGTTAATGTCTGATGGATCTCAGCTGAGGACTCTAATGTCCATCAGCTAGGAAAATGACACTGCATACTTTAATTGTCTGTGTCAGTGTTCATGTCCAATTCTATTAAGTAGTGGGGGACTTCAAGTCTTTCCTTGGGGAACTGTATAGTAAATGGCACTAACCTTTCCCACTAAACCAGAATCCTAGAAACACTATTTCCATAAAGCATTGAAAACTGGAAGATGACAAAAATTCCAAACAGGAAATATTGAACTCACAATGTGCCCCGAGTGTGTGATGGTGGATCCAGTAGTTGTCGTGACATCATCAAAAATCAGCTATCAAGGAGCATCTGAGTCACTCAGGCAGGTGAGCATCTGCCTCTTGATTTCAGCTCAGGTCTTGATCTTGTGGTTTGTGAGTTCAAGCCCTGCATTAAGTTTGATGCTGATAGTGTAGAACCTCTTTGGGATTCTCTCTCTCTCAGCCTCTCCCCCACTCATTCTTTCTCTCTCCCTCTCTCTCTCTTTCTCTCTCTCTCAAAATAAATAAACTTAAAAAATCAGCTATCCATAGGTCTGCATATCGTTATATTTTTCTTCCCCCTAGAAAGAGCAGGAAGGAGGAGGAGAAGGAGGAGGAGGAGGAGGAGAATTGACTATAAAAAATTCACAAAAACTTGACAATAGTTGACAGAATTTAGCAAAATATAAGTCCTTTATTCAGGTGCATTTGGTTTACATTAAGTCTGATTTTGCCATTACCAATGGGTATATATGTCTAGATAGAAGAGGTCTTCTTTGATACTTTAATGCTTTAATTCTTCTTACATTGTCTCCTAAATTACAAAAGAGTAGGTGAAATGATTGGATCCACCAAATGAATCCTCCATCTCATCCCAAATTCCTCTCTATATATTGGTTTCCTGTTGCCATGATAGCAAATTGTTGCAAATGAGGTGGCTTAAAATGATACATATTTATTATCTTACAGTTCTGGAGGTCAAATGTCTCAAATAGGTCTCGCTGGGTTAAAATTAAGGTGTCAACAGGCGGCACTCCTTTCTGGAGGCTCTAAGTGAGACTCTATTTCTTACCTTTTTGAGCTTCTACAGGCTGCCTGCATTCCTTGGCTCATGGCCTCTTTTCATCTTTAAAGCCAGCTGGTGGGGTCTTCCTTATATCACATCATTTTAACACTGATTCTCCAACTCCCACTTTCACTTTTAAGGACTTCTGTGATTATATCAGATTCACCCAAATCGAGGATAATACCCTATTTTAAGGTCACCCGATTAAGAGCCTTAAGTCTATCTTCTATCTTAATTCTTCTTTGTCATGTAACATCTCATATGCACAGGCTCTCGAAATTAGGACATGTACATCTTAGGAAGCCCATAACTCTACCTATCACAAAATCTAGGCCATCCCATCTCTTTTCTCAGGCTACCTTAGATATTGATGCCTAATGATGTGAACTAATTCCTCCCAAGAAAGACTTTGCAGCACAAGCTAATGATAACTAAAAGAATTTTTTATTAAAAAAAATTTTTAATGTTTATTTATTTTTGAGAGAGAGAGAAAGTGACAGAGCACAAGCAGGGCAGGAGTGGGGGTGGGGACAGAGAGAGAGGGAGATACAGAATCCAAGGCAGGCTCCAGGCTCTGAGCTGCCAGCATAGAGTCCGAAGTGGGGCTCGAACCACAAACTGTGAGATCATGACCTGAGCCGAAGTCAAATGCTCAACCAACTGAACTACCCAGGTGCCCCCAAAGAGGATTTCTTTAGATGGCAAACTGTGTCTTCCCAGTGCAAATTCTGGAAATATCTACCATGTCATCATTGAAATGGAAAAGAATGCATCACAGTTTTCCAATTTTAAGAAGGATCACTTGAAAGAATATTTTATATATTATTGAGAAACTACACTCAGAGTCAATTCAATGCACCATTTTTGTTTATTGATAGGTCCCTTGATTTACTACAAGTCTACTCCTTGTTTTTACTGCCCCCTTTTTTAAATCTGCAAAGTGTATGATAGGAATTCCTTCTAATTTTGAGGTAGTGATCAATGTCTTGGTTTAATTTTTTCATATTGCCAAATAAAGGTGAACAAGAATTAGTCTTTGCTCTTGATGTATAAAAAACTGACACAAAAAATGATCTGTCCCTCTGGAAGCAGACATGAGAATTGTTTGTCTCATGTAATTCTTTATCCTCTTTGAGCACAGTAGATAGGGTCTAGTCCAGTATATAATTATATATAAGACACAGTAAGATGAAGACAGGAGTTCTAAAGTACCAAAAAAAAGGAAGAATAATTTAGAAAAGAAAAAATGAGAAAAGAAAAAAGACCTAGGAAGAAAGGAGACTGGAGCTATTACAAATAAATGAGAGGGAGCACTAATTTCCTTGGAATTTAAACAGTGGTTACATAGTGGCTGCCTTCTTTTTTCACTAGGTATGACTTAATTTGAAATATTGGTATAAAATAGCATAATGTGGTATTGAAAGCATAGGGAAATATGAGAATAAATTAATGCCAACTTGACAGTAGGGTCATTATGTGAGGCAACAGCTTATTTTGCTAATATTCCATTAGAAAAACTACCTATGTCTCCATTAAGAAATGGTCACTCAAAAAATGATGTGGCAATTTTTAGGTATTCCCATTACCAGTATAAATCTGGGAGGAATAAACGAATAGTCATGAGCTGTGGACACTTGCTGTATTTATATAAATCATGGGTGGTCTTCTAGTATATTGAATGTCTCCTACATGATTTTGTTCTGATCACAGAGAACTTTCCATCTATACTGAACCGTTTGACTTTCGTCACTCATGCCTTCTTTCATTGCATTCCTTTTACCTAAAACACCCTTTCCACTTTTCCCTAGAATAATTCCTATTCCACCTTTAATCCTGAGTTTAGACATCACTCTGAGAAGCACTCTCTGGCACAATCTTTCCTAGATATTCCTCCTTTTATCACTACATTTGGCACATTCTAGTAAGTGTTCATTTGTCTTCCTTTACTCTCTAAATCAGTCTTCCTGCTACTGTAGGCAAGGTCCCTATTGTTTTTATCATTGTGCTCTCAACGCCTGACACACAATGAGTGGGAGAAAGAAAGAAAAAGAAAGAAAGAAGGAAGGAAGGAAGGAAGGAAGGAAGGAAGGAAGGAAGGAAGGAAAGAAAGAAAGAAAGAAAGAAAGAAAGAAAGAAAGAAAGAAAGAAAGAAAGAGAAAGAGAGAGAGAGAGGGAGGGAGGGAGGGAGGGAGGGAGGAAGGAAGGAAGGAAGGAAGGAAGGAAGGAAGGAAGGAAGGAAGGAAGGAAGGAAGGAAGGAAGGAAAGAAGAAATATGGGAGAAAAGATGCTTAATAATGCTTACAGCCCAACCGTGAAGGTTTTCTACAGCTGTTAAGAGAAGTGCCACTTTCCATCATCCATGATTTATAAAAAGGGCATTTATTGACAGACCCTGGCCATTCTCAGCACACTCCACTTTCACAGAAGAGCACAGACTATACTCTGCTGTATATTTTCAAGCATGGTTCCACTCAATCACTAGCAAGCAACCAATGTGACTGTGTGAAAAAGAAACTGAGAGACTTAATTAATGTGCTTCTACCAGAAAGAGATGTAATCTCTCTTGATTTTGCTAAGGCATTTTGATTGTTACAAAAGAGTTAAAGACATTTAGAAAAATAGGTTTTGAGTCATGTGTAAATTAAACAAGTGACTGATTGATATGGGAGTTACATTCAGAAGGCAACCATCAGTGATATATTATCAATCTGGAGAAATCTTACAAGCTGTGTTTTACAGGTATAAGCCCTACATTTCTTATCATTACTAATATTCAGAATAAAGGAATTAAAAATATGTAGTTGTTTGTGTTCTGTTAAAAATTAATTTAAATGACTGATGAAATGGGCAAATTTCCTATAAAATGAGATTAAAAATGAAGAGACAAAAATGTGTATGTTTTAAAACCAGAATAAAGTACAATTGACAGGTGACCTTTAAGTACAAAAGAAGACCATCAGAAGATAAAAGGTTAGATTTAACCATGAGTAGAATGGGTTAGTAACCTAATGTCCTCAGTCAGTGTTTCTCAACCAGGGGGGATTTTGCCCCATCGGACACATCTGGCAACATTTGGAGACATTTTCCACTTCTACTACAGGCTCCCAGCGGACGGACGGAAGCCAGGGATATACTACACATCCTGTACACAGCAAACGTTTGCCACAAGGAAACATTATCTGCTCCAAATTTTCAATTCTGTTGAAGTTGAGAGACAAATAAATTTAAAACATTATGTGACACAGGAATGTATTAAAATAAGTGATACTAGGCATTTAAAGTTTCTTTTTTTTTTTTTCCTCTTCTTTTTTTGGTGGTGGGGGTGGTTATGTTTAAATGAAGTTGCTTTTACAACACCAAAGACTTAATCATCCATTTCCTACATAAAAGGTAGCTACTTTTTTTGCATGGACCTCAAGCATATTGTAGTATAGACGTGGAATTTAAGGAAAGGTATTAAGCAGGCTGTGTTGTAGCTTATGGACAAGTAATATATTGTATCATGTATCTTGAATGTATCATAGATAAGCTGCTATATAACGATTGCCACTTCAGATAGCGGTGAAATTAGGTGATTAACTAGTTGTTACTTAACCTTCTAATTTCTGTATAAATCTAATTACATGAAACAGAAGTTGGGGTTTTGATTTTTTACTTTGCTTTTCTGTTTTGAGTGTCATTGTAACTACTGTAGTGTAAATGATGGAAAATAATTGCATATGTTAAAAAAAATGAAACTTTATAAAGTTAAAAAAAAAGACCCCCCCCAAAATAAATAAATAAATAAATAAAAGTAAAAAAAAGTTTCCCCTCAACAATATTTTGGACCAAATCCTTATTAGAATATTGTATCCTATTTAGGGTATTGCCCATTAGAAAATGTAGGTTGTGAATGATTAAAAATAGACTCTACTAAAATTGTTCTGCTTATGCAAGGAACATTATATTATGACTGTCTCCCACCTATTTATAAGAGGGGGAAGTAATTCGTGCCTGTTTTGAAGCTGAATTCTGTTTCTTAGATTAGCATCAAGAACAGCTAAGACTCCTGGATAAAAAATATACTCACAAATATACTGTCTAATAAACAGGCTAAAAAAGAAATGTGAATAAAATTTAAGTTGAATGTTCTGGAGAATTAAGTCAGTTCTCAATTGTGTGCTAAAAGAAAATACCTAAGAGTTAAAATACATAGAAAAATATAAAATACACCGAAAATACAAATACCACAGAAATCTAAAGGAATGGGCCAAAAATCTTACATTACCAACATCAAACTATCCCAAAGGCTCAACATGTTTTAATAATATGCATTTTATAGCTAGAAATGCAGTAAAAAATGAAGAATGAGGGATTCCAAATCAAAATAAACAAATCTTCAAGTCACTTTGGAGTAGACAACAGTTAGAAAAGGGATAAGATGCTGGAAATAAAGTTAGAAGAGATCATTTTAAAAAGTGAGAAATGACAAGCAAGTTTTTGTGGTGAGAAGAGTTTATTTTCGTGAAGCCACATTGAACAAAATGACACAGTGGAACCATTTTGTGTGGTCCTGTTCATATTTCCATTGGATGGGCACTATGCTGATTCCACCATACGCTTTGCAGCCAAATATGACAAAATATGACTTTAAGCAAAAATATGTATAAAATATTGTTTATTATTTAAATTTCAAAACAAGTATTACATTCAGAATAAGAACCACATACTAGCAAGCATTATAAAACACACCCTAAGTATGTATGGCCATAGCTTTAGTTTAAAAGTTTTCTAAATGTTCTTTGATGAGTAGTTGAATTTAGAATACTATTTAATTCATCAAACTTCTAAGTATGACAAATACACTAAATTCTACTTTGATAATATACCACCCAACAACTAAAAGGACATCATTTGTATTATTGTAACATATGTGATTTGGAAATGGAGAAAAATGTAAGAAGTCTTCAGACAACTCTTTTTACCTCCCAGCCAATAGTTTCAACCTCTTGGCCAGAACTCTTTTCCCCAGAAATACCAACACAAAATTAAGGCTCTTTCTTAGAGTTTCCCTCCCCAGACAGTAGGAAGAAGAAAGACTTTTGTGTTAACTCTTGAATAATCAGGAATTAACCACAGTCAGCATCTTTTTTAAAACCAATGCCTTTTTCACTTCTGAAAATTTCTCTGCCATTTTCCCTTCATATACAGGAATTATCAGTTCTTTCTGATAATTCCTCCCATTTCCTCTCCTACAATTTTTCAGGAAGCAAATATTACATCTCCTCATTTTAATTTCTAAATTAAAATCAGATTAATTTTGGGGTGTGTGGGTGGCTCAGATGGTTAAGGATCTGACTCTTGATTTCAGCTCAGGTCATAATCTCATGGTTCATTAGTTTGAGCCCTGCATCTAGCACTGTAAGTGCAGAGCCTGCTTGGGATTCTCTCTCCCTCTTTCTCTGTGGCTCCCTCACTCACACTCTCTCTTTCAAAAATAAACAAATAAGATTTTAAAAAATCAGATTAATTTTAAGTTAAAATCTGTGTTTTTAAACCTGCTTTTTCCTTACCTTTTTTTATTTCCTAATTTTCTCCATTCTTGTTATGTTCTCAGCTCTCTTTCAGTTTACTCTTCTTTCCTCAGTTGTGCCTAACAACTATTATGTCGGCATGACTGCATTTTTCATTTCTAAAAGTTCTCCAGTTATTTTTCAAATTTATCTTTTCTTAACTGTTAGGCACAACTGTAGAAAGAAGAGTAAACTGAAAGAGATCTGAGAACACAAGAATGCAGAAAAGAAAAATTTATATATTGGAGTTTTAACCCCCAGTACCACAGAATATGGTCTGATTTAGAAACCGGTTCATTGCAGATGTAATTCGTTAAGTTAGGATAAAGTCAAATGGAATAGGATGGGGGCACCTGGGTGGCTCAGTCAGTTGAGCGTCTGGCTTTAGCTCAGTCATGATCTCACAGTTTGTGGGTTCGAGCCCCACATCAGGCCCTGCGCTGACAGCTAGCTCAGAGCCTGGAGCCTGTCTTCAGATGCTGTGTCTCCCTCTCTCTCTGACCCTCCCCTGCTCACGCTGTCTCTCTTTCTCTCTTAAAAAGAAATAAAACATTTTAAAAAAAATTTTTAATGGAATAGGATGGGCCCCTAATCCAACATGACTGAGATCTTTATCAGAAGAAGTTTGGACACAGACACACACATGCAGGAGAACACCATGTGAAAATGAACGCGGACACTGGGGGCGGGGGAGATGATCCTACACAACAAGGAACACCAAAAACTAGGTGAGAGGCATGAAACAGATTCTTCCTCACAGCCCTTGGAAGGAACCAACCTTGCTGATACCTTGATCTCACACTTCTAGTCTCCAAAACAGTGAAATTATAAATTTTTGTTGTTTAAGCCACTCAGTCTGTTGTGCTTTGTTATAAAGGAGCACCAGAAAACTAATTCAAAGGGTCAGCTGAAGCCGGAGATATGGGATTCATTGGGTAATCAGAGCACCAGTGAGGAGCCTTACTAGCTAGGAGACAGGGTCTTAAGCCTGGGAAGTGAAGGGATAGACCAGGAAGGTAAAACTGAGCTATCTGTGTAAGGGGAGAGTTTCTTTGAAAATAAAAAGAGACTAGAAAAATTCTACTTACTGAGCTAGAGAAATAAAAGTGTATCTTCCTAGAGCCTTGGACAGAAAAAGAGTCTATATATATGATTGTACCATCTATGAACAGAGGTCATTTTACTTCTTCCTTTCAGATTTGGATGCCTTTCATTTCTTTTTCTTGCTTAGTTGCTCTGCCTGGGACTTCTATGACTATGTTGAATAAAAGTGATATAAGCAGCCATGCTTGCTTTGTTCCTGATCTTAGAGGAAAAGTGTTTTCAGCCTTTCACTACTGAGAATGATGTTCTATGTGGGGTTTCATATATTGTTTTTATTATGTTGAGGTAGTTTCCTTCTGCTCCTAGTTTGTTGAGAGTTTTTATCATGAAACGTTGTTGAAGTTTGTCAAATATTTCTTCTGTCTCAATTGAAATGATCATAAATTTTTCTCCCTTCATTCTGTTAATGAGGTAATGGCTGATTTTCATATGCGAAATCATCCCTGGATGATTGATGATTCATTCCAGGAATAAATCCCACTTGGTTATGATAGTCCTTCTAATATACAGTTTGAATTCAATTTTCTAGTATTATGCTGACAATGTTTTGCATTAGTGTTCATAAGAGATTTTTTTTCATGTTGCATTGTATATGTGAGTGTGTGTGTGCATGTGTGTGTGTGTGTGTGTGTGTGTGTGTGTGTGTGTGTGTTCCTGTAGCTTCTTTATTTGGCTTTAATTGGGCTATAATTTTTTCGTGGTGTGTTGTGTGTATTTCCTGTAATTTCTTTATTTGTATTTCTTTATTTCTTTGTTTCTTTTATTTTACCTTTATCAGGGTAAAGTTGGCCTTACAGAATGAGTTAGGAAGTGTTTCTTCCTATTCAATATTTGGGAAAAGTTTGAGAAGAACTGGTGTTAATTCTTCTTTAAATAGTTGGTAGAAGTCATGAGAGAAGCCACAGGGTCCAGAACTTTTCTTGTTAGGAGATCTTTGATTACTGATTCAATTTCATTACTAGTTGTAGATTTATTCAGATTTTTAAAATTCATTATTCAGTCTTTTTTTTTAATGTTTTATTTATTTTTGAGACAGAGCATAAGTGGGGAGGGGCAGAGAGAGAGGGACACACAGAATCCGAAGCAGGCTCCAGGCTCTGAGCTGTCAGCACAGAGCCCGACGCCGGGCTCGAACCCACAAACTGCAAGATCATGACCTGAGCCGAAGTTGGAGGCTTAACCAACTAAGCCACCCAGGCGCCCCTCATTATTCAGTCTTGATAGGTTTTGTGTTTCTAAGAATTTGTCCATTCCAAGTTATCCAGTTTGTTGTCATACCAACATTCATAGCACTCTCTTATTCTTTTAATTTATGGACTCAGCAGTAATGTCCCTACTTTCATTTTTGATGTTAGCAATTTTTGTCTTCTCTCTTTTATTTTTTTAGTCATTCTAGCTAAATTTTTATCAATTTTGTTGATTATTTTGAGGAACAATTTTTGGTTTCATTGATTTTTCTCTATTGCTTTTTCTAGTCTCTATTTCACTTATCTCTGATCTTATTTTTATTATTTCCTTCCTTCTACTAACTTTTTAGTTTGCTCTTTTTTCTAGTTTCTTAGGTTGTAAAGGTTGTTGGTTTGAAATCTTCTATGTTTTCTCACGTAAGTATTTACAATCATAAATTCTCCCTTAGCACTGCTTTCACCACGCCACCTGGTTTTGGCATATTGTCATTTTCATTTGTCTCTGTCTTAGTCTCCTTGGGATGCTATAGCAAAATATCATAGGCTGCGTGGCTTAACCAACAGAATTGTTCTTTTTTGGTCACAGTTCTGAAGACTGAGAGTCAAAAATCAAAGCACCAGAAAAGTTGGTTTCTAGTAAGAACTCTTCCCTTGAGTTGTAGACTGCCACTGTCTCACTGTGTGTCTCACGTAAACTCTTGTGCACGTCGGGGTGGGGATGGTGGTGGCAAACAGAGCTCTCTGGTGTGTCTTCTAGCAAAGACATTAATCCTATTGGATCAGGGTCCCACCCTTATTACCTCATTTAACCTTAATTGTTTCCTTAAAGGTCCCATAGCCAAATGCAGTCACACTGGGGGCCAGGGCTCCAACATGAATTTTGGGGAGACACAAACATTCAGTCCATAACATTCAGCTCCTGGTCCAGTTTACACCTTCAACATTCTGCTTAGGAATCTCTTTAGTTAAATAACCAATTTCACTGCTTACAAGTTCTATCTTCCACAGAATACTGGAACACAATTCAGCCAATTTCTGTGACACTTTATAACAAGGATCACCTTTCTCCCAGTTTCCAATAACCTACTCTTCACTTCCATCTGAGACTTCACCAGAGTGGTCTTTAACATCCATATTTCTACCAATGTTCTATTCATGATTATTTAAGAAAACGGAGGTTTTTCTCTCCAGCTCTCCTCTTTTCCTTAAGAGACCCCACTAGTATCAGCATTGACATCATTTTTCTACCAACAGTACCTTCATGGAAATCTAGGCTTTTTGAGGCACATTTCTCTGCAATGCCAGTTGGTTAAGTATCCAACTTTGGCTCAGGTCATGATCTTACAGTTCACCAGTTCAAGCCCTATGATGGGCTCTATGTCAAAAACTCAGAACCTAGAGCCTGCCTCAGATTCTGTACTTCCCTCCCTCTCTCTGCCTCTCTCCTGCTTGTGCTTTCTCTCTCAAAAAAAAGGCACATATCTCCAAAATCCTCCAGCCTTCACCCATTACCCATTTCCAAACCTACTGGAAGTCTGGAGTCTAGAAAGATCAAGGTCCATGAGGGTTCAGTTTCCTGGCTTCAGTTCTCTTCTTGGCTCAGAGATGGTCACTTCCTCAGTATGTCTTCACATGGCCATTCCTTGGTGAGGGTAGGAGGAGAGAGAGTCAGCGGTGGGGGGCACCTCCCTGGTGTTTTTTCTTATAAGGAAACTAATCCTGGTAGATTAGGGCCACACATTTTTTACCCCATTTAACCTTAATTACTTTCTTAGGGCTCCTCTATCTCCAAATAAACATACTGGGGGCTAGGTTTTCAGCCTGAATTTTAGGGGGACAAAACACTCAGTCTACAACAGTCTTTATTTTCTAATTTCCCTTGTAATTTCTTCTTGACTCACTGGTTGTTTAATTTTCACAAATGTGGAATTTCCACTTTTCCTTCTGTTATTGATTTCTAATTTCATCCTGATTTGTTCAAAGAAGTAACTTTGTATGATACCTATATTTTTAAATCTATTTTAGATTTAAAACTCATTACCTAACATGTCTACTCAAGAGACCATTCCATGTTCACTTGAGAAGAATGTGTATTCTGTTATTATTGAATATCATATATATTTATGTCTATTAGATCTAGTTGGTTCATTATGTTGTTCAAGTCATTTATTTCCTTACTTGTGTTCTGTGTAGTCGTTCTAGTAGTGAAGTCTCCAACTGTTACTGTAGAAATGTCTCTCTCTCCTTTCAATTCTGTCAATTTTTGCTTTATATTTTGGTAGTCTGTTATTGAATACATAAATATTTATATTGATTTTATCTTTATTGTATTAAATGTTTTATTAATATATAATGTCCTCCTTTGTCTCTTGTGACCTTTTTTGATTTAAAGTCTATTTTGTTTGATATTAGTATAGCTACCTCTGTTTTCTTTTGGTTACTATTTGCACAGAATACCTTTTTCCATCTTTTCACTTTCAACCAATTTGAGTATTTGGGTCTAAAGTAAATCTCTTATAGATAGCATATAGTTGGGTCTGCTTTTATTTTATTTATTTATTTGTTTTGAGAGAGAGAAAGAATCCCAAGTAGGCTCCACGCTGAATGCAACAGGGCTTGATCCCATGACTGTGAGATCATGACCTGAGCTGACGTCAAGAGTTAGATGCTTAACTGACTGAGTCACCCATGCGCCCCTGGATCTGTGGGGTTTTTTTTTCATAATAAATTATATTTATTTATTTTTCATATTTTTTAACATATGCAATTATTTTCCATCCTTTACAATACAGTAGTTGCAATGACACTCAAAACAGAAAAGCAAAGTAAAAAATCAATACACCAACTTCTGTTTCATTTAATTAGACTTATACAGAAATTAGAAGGTTAAGTAACAACTAGTTAATCACCTAATTTCTCAGCTATCTGAAGTGGCAATCGTTATATAGCAGCTTATCTATGATACATTCAAGATAAATGATACAATATATTACTTGTTCATAGGCTACAACA
>NC_043700.1:77322182-77327707 GCF_006229205.1 Suricata suricatta | reverse complement strand
GGTCCATCCACTTTCCTACGAAGGGCCATATGTCATTCCCTCTCATTGCCATGTAGTATTCCATCGTGAATATATACCACATCTTCTTGATCCACTCATCAGGTGATGGACATTTAGGCTTTTTCCATGTTTTGGCTATTGTTGACATTGCTGCTATGAACATTGGGGTACATGTGCTCCTATGCCTCAGCATTTCTGTGTCTCTTGGGTAAATCCCTAGCAACGCTATTGCTGGTTCATAGGGGAGTTCTATGGATAGTTTTTTGAGGAACCTCCACACTGTTTTCCCTGGATCTGTGTTTTAATCCAGTCTGCCAATATCTGTCTTTTGACTGGAGAGTCTAATAAGTAATTATTTATAAGAAGGTACTTACTTCTGTCCTTTAGCTATTTATTTTTCTATATCCCTTATAGCTTTCTTATTCTACATTTCCTGCATGTGGTCTTTTTTGTATTTAGTTCTTTGAGCATCATTTTGATAATTGTTTTGCCCAGTAGATCTACCTTTTGGTCTTCCACAAGAATAGCTTTTGTTTGTATATTTCTTTCCTTTTTTTTTTTTTTTTGAAACACAGAAAAGTCTTTCTTTCCTTTGAATGGGCAATACTGCTTAGTTTCTTTATATGCTTTGAGATATTTTTGTTGAAAAATTGACATTTGAGTTTAATAATATGGAATCTCTCAAAATCAAATTCCTCTTCAAGGATTTTGTTTTTGTTTTGATCCTTGTAAGCTATATCCTTTCTGAGGATCAGCCTGAAATATAAGGCCTTTTTTGAGCCTGCACCTTTCCCTTGGCATGTGAAATGACTTTCTAATTTTCTTTGATTATGCAGCTGCTTCTGAATGTCCTAGTCTTTAATGTGTGGCTCTCATAAGGGGAAAAAGATAAAAATATGGGGAATAAATAAAAGGGGGTACCAGTTCATCAAATTCCCTGGCATTCATTTGAGCCAGAGGGGGAGAGGCTTACAGCAATGGAGGGGGGAAGGGGTGAAACAATGGGTGGCCAACTGTGTCTGCACTTACATGACTAGAAGCTGTAATCAGAACTCAGTATCAGATCTTCAATATTTAAAGGACAGGGTCCTGGTGTGCCTGGGTGGTTCAGTTAGTTGAGTGGCCAACTTCAGCTTAGGTCATGATCTCAAGTGGGTTGGAGCCCCACATCAGGCCTTCCACTGATAGCATGGAGCCTGCTTCAGATTCTCTGTTTCTCTCCCTGCCCCTCTCCAACTTGAGCATATACTCTCTCTCTCTCTCGCTCTCCATTTCTTTCTCTCTCTGTCTCTCCCTCTCAATAATACACATTATAAATAAATAAATAAACAAATAAATAAATAAATAAATAAATAAATAAATAAATAAATAAATAAAGGACAGAGTCCTTAATCTTCACTCTGGTTCCTGCAAGTTGCATGTAAGCTGCTGTAAGATCATGTACATAGCTGTCTGCCTTGGCCTAAGAGTGGAAGAGAGGGGGGCTACCACTGTGCTAAGAGTTGAAATTGATTGAAATTAACTGTCCAAGCCTTCCTTTAGAATCTACAGGCCTTCAATAGATTCCAGTGTTCCAAAATCGTTACATCAGAGAGATTCTGCAGTGGGATTATTGTCTTGGTGAGAAGACAGATTTCTGGTGCTTCCTACTCCATCTTCCCAGAATCCTCCTCCCCAGCTAAATATTTTTAAGAAATACAGAGTCTGCAAATATTACATTGCTGTGAATTGTTTTCTTTCTTTTAGAGTAAAAAAAAAAGAAAGAAAGAAAGAAAAAGAAAGTTAACATAACCACCTGTTTCTACTTGGAAGAAATTCTAGAGTGTGAATGCATTTATAGAGAATACTGCTTCATGACATCATAAGAAAAACCATGGTCTGACATCACATGATTCCTATAACATACAAATATTATTCTTTTTTTAAATATTATTCTTAATGATGCCAAGATTTTGTGACTCAAGATGTGAAGTTAAAGGAAAGAGAAATGAGATCTTTAAGTAAAAGAAACTTACATGCATGCGAAATCTGGACTCAGAGAGCTGAATTCATGCTGTATCCTTGAACACAAATAAAATGTAATATATTCATTCACTCCTTTCTTCCTTTCTTCATTCCTCTTTCTTCCTTCCTTTCTCCCTCCCTCCTTTTCTTCCCTCTCTCCATTTCTTCCCTCCTTTCCTTCCTTCTTCCCTCTCTTCCTCCGTGTTTGTTCTTCCTTTCCTTCCTCCCTTCCTTCCTCCCTCCCTTCCTTCCTTCCCTCCTTCCCTCCTTCCTTTTTTCCCTCCATCACTAAACAGAATTATTGTATACCATCATGTCTGAAGAACTGTCTTAGACCCTGGATATAAAACAGTGAACAAAAAGATGTCTCTTTCTCATGGAGTTTACATTTAGACAGACTAAAAATGGTAGACCCGGAAAACAAATTATACATTATGTTCAATGGTAGTAAATGCTATATAGAAAATACAAAATGGGAAAAGGGAATGAGGAGTGTCAGGGTGGGTAAAAGTGCTGCTATTTCTTCTGTGGTGTTTACGGAAGCCCTCATTGTAGTAAATAATTTACAATATTTGAATCATAGTCAGTTCAGTCAGTAGTTAAACCTTTCTTTAAATCAGTTAATATACAATACCCAAATTAGCCTTTCCCCACCTGGAGAATCTTTTGATCTTTTTCCTTATTAAATTAAAATGTACCAAAATGCTGTGCTTGTCGCTTAGTGTGTCAGGCAGTTTGATGAAAAAAAAAAAAAACCTGAATAAATACCCCTCCACCCCCATCCCAGAAGTGTATGCAATTATTAGAGTGATTCCTTAAAAGACTTGTTAAAATGCCAAAATAGTGCCACAGAAAACATGTGAAATAAAGATTTAAGTTTTCTTTATGGAAAAAAAGTGTTTAACAAGGGTTTATGGGGTTTTATAAAAACACCTTAACACCTTACAGACCTAAGGGGGAAAAGCTCTATTTAAGTATCATGCACCAATAGCAGACCACCCAATGCTGATGACTAGGAGCCTCAAACAGACCCATCCTTGGGAGCCTATGTGGAGACCCTAATTTTATGGCCATTTTAATTGTATTTGGGTTATTACCTCATGCCCCAGCAAACACCTACAGTATTTAATAAAAATGAGCACAGAACACTGTTCTAGTTAAAGTATGTACCAAAATCATAAACTAAGTATGCTTCATCATAAATTAACTGGGTGTTTAGTGTTTCTTCGCCTTTACGTTATATTTATTTTTCTTATAACATGGTATGCTTCACTATGTACCAGATCAACGTTAATTGACTTAGCATTTAGACACGCTCTTCTATCTCTAGTTCATGCATCCAAAAACACACCTGCCCTATATATTATAGAGTGAGAAGTACAGTTAATCAACCCTACAGATACTCAAAAGAATCACTATATTAGATCACTGGAACTGAAAAGCAAATAAATCTTGAAAAGAAAAGAAAAAGAAAACTCATTTTGTGTTTGTCTAGACTCCAGCTGTAGTGCTACTAGTTATATCAAAGTTGAGTCGGATTCAAGGAGTTGTGGTCTTCCTCGGCAAAGCAAAAGGAAATATCTTGAAAAACCAAACTCCATCATTTTGTATTTGTCTATAGTCTAAAAAATGGATTCTTAATTTTTTGCTTCAGTGCTCTGCAGAAAAAAATTAACAGATGAGGACAATATATTGCATTCTAATATAGCATTAGAACTGATGTTCTTTACTGCCATGACTGACTAGCAATTCTAGCATCAATTGATTAATTACCAAATTTGTAGTTTCTCTTATTTCTTTACCTAATCATTCCATAACCCATCAAATTTAGGTCTGCACAACCCTCCCCCTACAACATCACACTAAAGGAATTCTTGGTTTTTTTTTTTTACTTAAAAAAATTTTTTTAACTTATTTTTGAGAGAGAGACAGAGCGTGAGCTGGGGAGGGGCAGAGAGAGAGGGAGACACAGAATCGGAAGCAGGCTCCAGGCTCTGAGCCATCAGCACAGAGCCCAAAATGGGTCTCAAACTTGTGAACCATGAGATCATGACCTGACCAAAGTAGAAAGCTCAGCTGACTGAGCCACCCAAGTGCCCCAAAGGAATTCTTGTTTAAATCTCCCCAAATCTCCTAATTGCCAACATTGGTGGTCTTTTTTCAGTCTTCATTTGATTTGACTTCTCTGTAACTTCTACCTTATAGAGTACTTCTTCCTCCATAAAAGTCTCTCTGACTTGGGCTTTCACACCACCACCATCATGGTTTCCATCTTTCAGTCTTAGAAACCCTTCTCAGTCTCCTGCACTGGCTTCTTTTTCTCTGAACATCTTTCAGTTATAGATAATCCTATATCATCCTGTACATTCTTCTCGCACTCTGCAAACACTCCTTGAGTGATTCTATCCATCTTAATCTACTGACTATATGGTTACAATGCAAATTGAATGTGTAATGTACCTTCCTGCAAGAGAAACAGATTCCTTCCTCCATGTTCCCTATTTCAGGAAAGAGAGATATCACCTGCCAAATGCTGGTGCCAGAAACCTAGATATCCTTCACCTTTCATATAGAGTTACCAGATTTAGCAATTAAAAATACAGGGCCTTAAACTAAATTTTAATTTCAAGTAAACAATGAATAAATTTTCAGTATTAATATTTCCCAAGTAATGAAATTTAACTGAGCATATTGTATTTTATCTGGCAATCTTATGTCTACATCTAATCAAACATCAAGCTCTTAAATGCTTTTCAAATCTCTTCATGTCCTTTTATTTCCCACTGCCTCCCTCCTAGATCTACCTACCATTGCCTATTGCTTAGATCTCTAAAATAGTCTTCCAATCAGATTCCTTGAATGGTCCATAACTGTCTAAAATCCATTTCTTACACAGCAGAGTGATTTCTTTCTTTTAAGTTTATTTATTTATTTTGAGAGAGAGAGAAAGGGAGTGTGGGGAATGGAGGAGGAACAGAGAGAGAGAGAAAGAATATGTAAAACTTGTTGCCTGTTTGGATATCTGCTTTGGAGAAACGTCTGTTCAAATCCTTTGCCCATTTTTAACTGGGTAATTTGTCTTGTTAGGTTGTAAGAGTAGTTTATATATCCTGGATCCTAAACCCTTGTCATATGTATTTGCAAATATTTTCTCCCATTGTGTAGCTCTTTTCACTTTCTTGATAATATACTTTGATGCAAAAGGCTTTTGATTTTATTTTATTTTATTTTTTTAATTTAAAAATTTTATTTATTTTTATTTTTTTTACTTTATAAAGTTTCATACTTTTTTAACATATGCAATTATTTTCCATCCTTTACAATACAGTAGTTGCAATGACACTCAAAACAGAAAAGCAAAGTAAAAAATCAAAACACCAACTTCTGTTTCATTTAATTAGACTTATACAGAAATTAGAAGGTTAAGTAACAACTAGTTAATCACCTAATTTCTCAGCCATCTGAAGTGGCAATCGTTATATAGCAGCTTATCTATGATACATTCAAGATAAATGATACAA
>NC_043700.1:77286446-77322082 GCF_006229205.1 Suricata suricatta | reverse complement strand
TTTTTTTTTCTCATCTTTTTTTTTGGTGGTGGGGGTGGTTATGTTTAAATGAAGTTGCTTTTACAACACCAAAGACTTAATCATCCATTTCCTACATAAAAGGTAGCTACTTTTTTGCATGGACCTCAAGGTTTTTTATTTTAATGAAATCTAATTCATCTATTTTTTCTTTTATTGTGTATGCTTTTGGTGTCATATTTAAGAATTAATTGCCAAATTCATGGTCATGAATATTTGTTCCTACATTTATTTCTAAGAGTTTTATGGTTTGGGCTCCTATATTCATATGGTCATTGATCCATTTGGGGTTAGTTTTTAATGTATGATGTGAGGTAAAGGTCCAACTTGACTCTTTTGCATGTGAATATCTAGATGTCCAGTGCTATAACAGAATTTTCTCCTAGCCTCTTCCCCATCTCTTCCCACATCCTCTGGCTAGCCCCTTTATATCTTTCAGGGCTCAGCTTAAATGTTACCATCCTTGCATATCTATCTGCTCCCTCCCTCTCAGAGTAGCTGTCATTCTATTGTTTATTGAATAGATATTATTCTATTATCCTTATTATATGCCCACATTTCACCATGTGCTTAATTTCTGTCCTCTCTGCTACATTATGAGCTCCAGAAGGTAACGACTATGTCTGTCTGGTTCACCCATTGCCCAGCACGGTGTCTGCCATATATGTTTGTTGGCTTAATAAATATTTATTGCACCATCTACTTCCCACAATATATCTCCAACACAGGCTTCTTCTCAATCACACTTAAAGACCCCATATTTAATAAAAATAAAATCCTTCTCTTTCTTCCAAGTCTCTGTCTAAAATGACCTATGCTCATTCTTTGCCCTTTCCTTTGAAACATGCTCAAACATCACTCCTGTAAAGACTTACTAGACTTCTATAGCTACTTATTCAGTCCCTCATAGCACCTTGTACTTATTTCTATAACAGCACTTAATATATTATATTACAGTCAATTGCTATAGGTCTGGCCCCACACTAGGCTGTAAACTCTTGAGTGGGAGGAATGGGATGGAAACAACCATTGAAAGAATGGAAACCATGGAAACAACTGGTGAATAATTTCTACTCTATGGAAAAGTTACATTATATCCAAAGAAGGCCACTTCAGCTAACAGGGTCCACCCCAAATGTGGGCTCAGCAATGCATGATTTTGAAACTTTTCAAGAAAAGCCATAAATCCAGATTTTATGTGAATCCTTCTGGTTTTTAAATGTTGGCATTGTGAAAGAGACTCTTCCGTGCCTCTTCACCATCCATTCTCCTCTCCTTGCTTACTAACAGAACCCCAATTTTATTCTAGCCACAATGTCCCACTTAAAAGTTGTCTCTTCCTAATCTTATTTGTTGATGGGGTAGCCAGTGAAATGTCAACAGAGTTGTCAGGCGACATCTAGAAAGGGTTGAGTCACTTGAGACAGATGTTCTTTTTGCCCTCATTCCTTTCTACTTTCTTCCAGCATGAAATGTGGACATGATGTCTGGAACTTTAAAGACATATTGGACCATGATCTGAAGTTGTGACATGACTTTGAAAACAGAAGCTACACATTAGGAATGGTAGAGCACAAACATGGATGGTGTCTAGGACCTTGATGACTGTGACATTTCCATTCCACCCTGACTGCCTACTTCCAAACTTCTTTTACAAAACAGAAAAATGGAAAAATTGACGATTATCTTTTTTCAAATAGCGTTTGGAAATATTTCAAATATTGTTTATTTTATGCAGCTAAACCAGTTCTATTATTTCATATTTTCTTCTTAAATACAAAGTGAACCAGTAAAAGATATCTACAAAGAAAGCTACAAGTCACCTATTTATGACCCCACAGAAAGTACAATAAAAGTTAATGTTGTAGAAGTAGATGTGTATGCATTTATATACATATGCATATACTTCCCAGCTCTGTCTACTGAGAGGCCTAGAAGTAATGACACTGCAGTAGGAATGAATATGTCAGGTCCCCAGACCTTGGTGTCCAAATATCATTCTCCTCGTGGCAATGAATGTGGAAAGAAATGGCTGATTCCAGGACTAGCGCAGGAGAAATACAAGATGAGCCAGAACTTTCTTGCCTGAAAGTAAGCAACAACAGCAACAACAGGAAAAACAAAATGATGTAGTCATATTGAAAGGACACAAGAGCCAACTTCTGAAGGGAATCTAATGGCTAACTATGGGCAATTTGAACAAGAAAATGAGTAGTAATATAATAGATTATAAGTCGTAGAATAAAGCAAATATTCACACGTCCATACTGATATAAATAATTGAATAAATAAGTACACGTGGAAGAAGAGACAGCTCTTTATTATAGCAGAATTCCAAATAATAAATTTAGACTGAATGATGGAAATAAGAAGATTACCATTTGGCAATACCTGAGTTAATAATTATTGCAGGCTAGGACAATCAATGGATTAAAAAATTAGTAAGCATAAGGACAGTAAAAAACAGGATATTACATGGTCTCAACATATCATTTCCACAAAATAGTTATTAATCACAAAGGTGAAATAGTAACTTTACATGCAGAAATCTTGCAGACACCTTCTCAACCAAGTGACCAAAATTATTACCTACAATGCGACAAACCAACATCATGTAATTCCCGATATGCCTGAAAAGGATATTACATCACTTTGGTGGTATTCTTGCAAGGAGGCATAATTCAACATGCATGTTTCAACATGAGGAAACATCAGACAAATCTAAATCAAAAGACATTCCACAAAAATAACTGGCCAGAACTTTTCAAAAGTGTCAAAGTCACGAGCAACAAATGAAACCTGAAGAACTGTCCTCAATTAGAGGAAACTAAAGTGACATGCTAATTAAATGCAGTGCAGAATCTTGGATTGGATCCTGGACCATATAAAGAACTTTAGTGGGATAAATGGCAAAATTTGAATGAAGTGTGTACATTAGTTAATAATATTGTTTCAATGGTAACTTGCTGGTTCTGATTATTATACCATGGTTAGAACAGATGAATATTTGAGGAACCTGAATAAAGGGCATATGGAAACTCTCTATTTTTGTAACTTTTTTGAAACTCTGAAAGTATTTCAAAATAAAAAGTTAAAAAAACAAATAGGTGTGATACTGAGATATAAAAAGAAATACATATTTTGGTCTTTGTCCCTGTTTTCTGGTTTACAGCTCCTAAATTCCTTGGAATCTCCAAAATGATGTGTCTTTTTGTGTACTAACAAAATAATTGGTGGCTGGGGCTCTCAAATAACTTAGGTTGGGGGCTGGTTGCCAAGGAAACCAACCAGGTGATTAGAGGAACTTTCAGCCCAACCCCCCAGATTTCTGGGGAAGGGAGAAGGAGGAGCTGGAGTTAAGCACTAATGGCTAATGATTTATCGACCATGCCCACTTAATAAAAGCTACACTAAAAACCCTAACTATAGGGTTTAGAGAGCCTCCAGGTTCCTGAACATAATCTAGGTGGGCTGGGAGGGTGGCCTGCCCAGAGGACATGGAGGCTCTGCACACCTTGTCTTATGCATCTTTGCCAACTGGCTGCTCTTGAGTTGTATTCTTTTATAATAAATCAGTAATCTAATAAATTAAGCACTTTTCCTGAATTCTATTGAGCCACTCTGGTAAATTATCAAACCTGGAGAAGGGATCATGGGAACCTCAGATGTATAGCCAATTCAGTCAGAAGCATAAGTAACAACCTAGAGGTGCAATTGGCATCTCAAGTGGGGTGCAGTCTTATGGGCCAGAGCCCTTAACATGTGGGTTTACACTAACAACAGGTAATATCCTAATTGAATTATAGGACATCCAGTTGGTGTCCAGAGAGTTGGGAGAATTTCTTGGAGTACAAAACCCACAGGCTGGGTGTCAGAAATGCTGGTGTGAGTAGAAGAAATAGTTTTTTCTCTAACAGGTCAATGGTTATGCTAACACATTATTCTTTATGTCAACACTATGTTATTTATGTCTAATAGAGTTGGCTATCTATCTCATAGAATATTTCTAGAAAAAATTTTTTTTCAAATAATGTTTAAGTATCACTGACAGTGGAGATCTCTGAGTTACCAATGTTATCTGGTGGTGACTACCACAAGATCTATATATTTTATATTTTATATCTATATATAAAATCTACTTTATTTTAGATCTATGTATTTATATTTTATATAAAATATCTATGTCTATCTATTTTATATTTTTGGATTGGATCCTGGGCCATTAGACCAAATTAGATCTTTTATATATTTTTATATTTTATATTTTATATCATATATTTATATTTATATATAAAATATCCTGAAAAACAAAATAAAGTATCTTGAATTAGCATTCAGTATTTTTTGAGGTGGGCAGCAGTATGGTACAAGTGGAATCTAAGAAAAATGTACATGGCAATGGTAAAGAAAGATCAGAAAGAAGGGGGCACATGGCCAGGTAACAGACTATGATCTAAATAGAATGGATGAAGATTTGAACTCTGGTTAGCAGTCAGGATTGAAGGAAGATATTAAAGAAATTCACATTTTACAGTTCAAGATTTGAAATCTGAAGAACAAAGAAGGAGCCACAGATGCTAGTTATCATGGAAAACAGTAGCATCTTGATAGAAATAAAGAAATTGGGAGGGACATATGATGAACCCAATTTTGGCCATGTTGAACTTTAAGTAGTGACAGAACATTTGGAGATATAAGGCTGGAACTCAGAAAAGAAATTCAAGCTGGAAGTACATTTGGGTGTCACCAGCAAAATGTTAATTGCTGAAATCATTAGAATGTATGATCTCTTTGATGGAAAAACTTCAACAAAGAAAATCAGAGACACAAGGGCTACAGAAGGGAAAAGACTAAAAATAGGCTTTTCTCATACTTCTATGCTCAATTATTAGTAGAAGACATGACCACTTTAGTTTTAAAATTAACAGCAAAAAACTTTTATAATGGTATCTACCTCTCAATGATCCATCATCTCTAGGAAAGGCTTATGGCTACAGGGGTGGGGTCCAATGGCCATGCTGCTTCATGACCTTGCAACTTGGGCACTGATGAAGAGAATATAAACCTGGTTCAAGGGCTCAAGGGAAGGTATTCTCTCTCTCTTTCTCTCTCTCTCTCCAACTTGGAACGGAAAGAATTTATGAAGTGTCACATTTATGGTAAAGCCAATAGAAAAAGTCAACCAAATCTTATCTCTAAGGCCTCTGAAGCTTAATCCCTAAGGTTTGGTTTTCAGTTCTCCATAATACACCAGTCTCTTTCCAACAAATGCCATCCCTCTCATTTTTGCTTTCAAGCACTTGAAATCAGTTTCCATTGCTAAGAGCAAAACAAGTAATACTGCTGTCTTAGTCCATTCAGGCTGCTATGACAAAATTTCAGAGACTGGGTAGCTTATAAACAACAGAAATTTATTTTTTTTTTTCACATCTGGAGGCTGGGAAGTCTAGGATAGAGGTCCTGGCAGATTTGGTGTCTGGTGAGAACCCACTTCCTGGTTCACAGACAAAGGGTATGGCCCTCATGACCTAATACCCTCTCAGACTCTCCTCTGAACATCATGACAGTGAAGATTAGGTTTCAACGTACGAATGTGCCCCATGGTAAGGTAAGATGGGGACCAAACACCATAACAACACATATTTCATCACCATTCCTTTAGTGGTACTTGAACTTTAGGGTGGATATGAATCACCTAGGCATCTTGTTAAATGTAGATCCTGCCTCAGTGGACCTGGGGCAGAGTGGGATTCTGCATTTCTAACCAGCTTCCAGATAATGCCATTACTGCTAATCTGAAGATGTACTTGAAGTAGCAAGGTACCACATAACACTAGCTCTATCCTCAAGGAATTCAGTCTGGCAAGGCAGAGAAGTCACATGCCTCTGAAATAAATAAATAATTCAGGGTATCACAGAAAGTACACTGGAGTGATTTTAGCCTTGGCTCTGTTTAACCCTACAGTGTTCAGGGGAGCCTGGGTGGCTCAGTTGGTTAAGCATGCAACTTCGGCTCAGGTCATGATCTCACAGATCATGAGTTTGATCCCTGCATTGGGTTCTCTGCTGTCAACACAGAGCCCACTTCCAATCATCTATCTCCCTCTATGCCTCTACCAGGGGCTCTGTCTCAAATATTAACATAAAAAAACCCTACACTGTTTAAACTTGCAAATCACTGAATCAAACTGGACCTCAGTTTCTGTATCTGTAACGTGAAAGCGACAGGATGATACCACGTCCTTCTCAACTGTTAAAATCAATCTGTAATTAGAATTAAGATTCATTAGACACATAGGGGTAATTAATGTCAACTTAATCATCCATTATATGTGTATAAGAAAAGTTATTTCTTTCTTTAATGTTTATTTTTGAGAGAGAGAGACAGAGACAGAGACAGAGAGAGACAGAGAGTGAATGGGGGAGGAGCAGAGAGAGAAGGAAATACAGAATCTAAATACATGGGACTCGACCCCACAAACTGTGAGATTATGACCTAAGCCAAAGTCAGAGGCTTAACCAACTGAGCCACCCAGTTGCTCCAAGAAGTTATTTCTAATAAAAAAATATATTAAATGATCTCAAAAATGTGCACAAAATATTGAGTGGAAAGCCAGCTTAATTAACAATATATATAATACTGTCTTTTGAATTCGTGGTTAATTCTAACTTTTCCTCTTTATCTTTTTCTGTATTTTCTACTATTAATAGGTAATATTTTAATAAGAAACCCTAAATCTATGAATTTTTTAATGTTTATTTACTTTGAGGGAGAGAGAGAGTGCAAGTAGGGGAGGGGCACAGAGAGAGGGAGACACAGAATCTGAAGCAGGCTCTAGGGTCTGAGCTGTCAGCACAGAGCCCGACGTGGGGCATGAACCCATGAACTATGAGATCATGACCTGAGCTGAAGTCAGACCCTTAACCGACTAAGGCACCTAGGTACTCCTAGAACCCCCAAATCTACAAAAGATAGTGCCCATCCTTGTCAATTCCTGACTGTCCCAACAGTTGGGTAGGCCCAACTGCTCCCCACCTGAGCTCTGAGTTGGGAATGGCTCGTCTATCAGTACGTTTGAAGCTTCCTTCTTAGGAGTGAGCAGAATCTGGAATTCATTTGTCCAGTGTTCCTGGAGGGAAATGGAGACCCCCAGGAATTGAGCTACCATTTCATCTGACTGACCTCCTGCCCAGCTTCTGGTTTTCACCCTAGCTCCCTGTTGGGATAGGAGCCCAGCCCTGAACCCCAGCTAAAAAGCTGTAGCCCTTGCTCCACTTAATTCTGGCCAACCCAGGAGATAAACCCTACTAGCAGTCACCACCACTACCATCTCAGCTTCCCCAGTCACCAGATTGTCTGCTTTAGCCCAGGGAGACCTCCCAGAACTGCAGTTTAGATAACAGCTCAGATAGTGGAAGATCCAGCAAAACCTGAGAAATTCTCTCCCAGGCCTAACACATTAGCCTGCCAAAAGCCTTTACAAATGACTTCTTTACATTCACAAGTAGACTGACTAGAGATACAGGCTAATTCACTGTACCGACAAAAAAGCAGCTGTAGCTTCAGAGGTAAAATGCACTTGCTATTCAATCAAGGTGTGAGCACACATTTTTGTATCTCTACACTTACACTGGACAAATTATGATCACATAACATCTTTGGGACTGATGAATTGTGATCATATAACATCTTTGGGACTTGGTTTCCTCATCTATAAACTGACTGGACAACTCTCAAGTCTGTTCAATTAAAATTCTAGATAAATTTCTTTATCAAGTAATTACATTCACTTTTTGGTCCCATCCTGTCTCTCCTTTTATTGCATTCATACGTATAGCCATGATCTCACATTAATTTTTTTAATAGAACAATCCTTTATTTTTTAGACACTTCATAAAGAGGTTTGCAGTAAATGAGCTTTCCAGTGGAGAAGAGAGAACATGAAAACCAGCCTTGAGCCACGGGTGGCGGCAGCAGCTCAGCTCAGGGCCTAGGATCCTCCTTGCCCAGGTAGTGAGGCGGGGGTGTGTCTTCCCCTCCCTTTATTAGCTTATCCTGCGGTGTCCTGATGCCACTCAGATATTTCATTTTTTTCTGCTGAAAGCAGACCTACAAAATCTTCAAATTCTATCTTGCATTCTCTCTCCAAATGGATACCACGATTCTGTGCACATTCTATCCACTCTTTTTCAAAAGCATGGAATCGACCTGGAATCTTGTTGAGGCTGCTCAACGCTTCAATGATCCAACGATCTAAGTTAAGGCTCAGCCTTTTCTGCACATCAAAGAAAGGCCACGGTGTCCCTCTGGGGTGCCCTTGTCTCCTCATTGGCCACTGTTACTGGATGATGTCTCCCACTATTTTATAGTTAGTTGTACATATGAGGGTTTGTTTTTTTTTTTTTCCCATGACCTTCCTGGAAGACAGGTTTTGTTTTGCTTGGTCCTTGTAACTGAGTGCAGAACAACACACAAAATGCTCCATGCTTGAATAAAATTTGCGAAATAAGTTTTCTTTATAGTTCTTAACAGTTCCTTACATCCTGAAAAAGTCATTTTCAGATAAAATTGGTCATTTTGAACATCAGAGCAACCTTAAGAATTTTGGCTATTTGATAGCAAAGAAAGAGATGTGTGTGGCAATTATTTTATGAATTAATGGAGTCTACCTTCCTCAAAAACAACGTAGGGCAATTCACAGTGCCCAAAGAGGTGGAAAGTGGTAAACTTCACCTTACTGGTGCTCAGAAGCCCTGAAGTTACCTCCCCAGAGAGAGAGCAGCTCACAATAGTTTGTATGATAAGAACAGAGGCACCAGAGAAAGCACCCGAAAATCAAGGCTTACAATACAAGTGTCAGACTCCTGGCCAAGCTTGAGCTGGGCTGCAGTAATTTTCTTCCTGATAAACTGACTTCAAAGATTCCTTGGGTCACTTGAAGAACATTTGGTAAAATACGTAAATATTAGTTCTCTGATTACCTCTCGTAGAGAAAAAGGGCTCTGAGAGCCTAGCAGAAAAGTGAGTTGTTAAAATATAATGTTCAGAGAAAAGTAAAATCATGGCTCCCATAGAGCTATTAAAATGAACATGGGTTAAGGAATTTTTTTTAATCATATGATATGAGGGAACCAGAGAGATGTTCTAAACCGGTTCAAAGGAAAAGTCAAAGCAGCACAAATTCATAAGGATTAAAGGAACATTGTAAGTAGGGCAAAACTACTTTTTTCATGTGGCAGAGGAAGTAACTTAAAATCACTGCTGGATCAGACATAATATCCATATCTATCAGTTGCCCACCACTTACAGAGTGGCAGAATTGCTCAAGGACATTGCACTGCGCTAGACTCTGCCCATCTGGAAGGGTACGCTGAGAACATGAGGCTGGTTTTCCATTGAAACAAATATTTTTCTACAGAATTTACTTGACCCAGCTGCCCTAACATCTTTCTTTAACCTAACAGATGTTGTGGCCATGCTTTGCCAAGCAAATGGCTTTCATGTCATAACTGAATTCTCTACTAGAATGTGAGATGCCAATATTTCATACTGCCTATTAAAATAATGCCACACGTGGCCGGGGAAAAAAGAACCCTAATTTTTTAAAGTTCCTAGGAGCCTGACATTCTCTAGTAGAAGTTCTCTACTTTTGTGCAGAATCAGGACACGGGGTTTTCCTAATAAACAAGGCCAAATTGTTTTCTCAAAAAGTAATACTGACTCTGCTCACATTGTCAGATTAGTATTCACTTGAGACCCTAGGGTCTTGTGCCATAAACTGTGAAGACAATTTGGGCCTGAGAAGGTGTGAAGGCTGGTGTTAACTATCACCAGGCTTTGCTGATACTTCCAACAACTGCTTCAGGAGCAGCAGCTCTCTGATGGGCCCACAGTATTTCTGTAGCTTTAAAACTGCTCATGGGGCACCTGGGCAGCTCAGTAGATTAAGCGTCTGACTTTGGCTCAGGTCATGATCTCGCAGTCCATACGTTTGAGTCCTGCATGGGGCTCTGTGCTGATAGCTCAGAGCCTGAAGCCTGCTTCAAATTCTGTCTCCCCCTCTCTCTCTGTCCCTCCCTCACTCATGCTCTATCTCTCTCTGTCTTTTCAAAAATAAACATTAAAAAAATTTTTTTTAAATATATAAAAAAAGAACTTGTCTCAGTGGTGTCTGTGTTTTCTCTTTTATGTCAGTTGCCCAATTGGTAGAAACAAAGGTATGGCCCTGCAAGGTAGGCCTTAGATGCAAAGGCAGGAACTGATGAGGAAGCGGAGCCCTTCTTCCCTCTGTCCCTTCCCCTGGTGAGCAGTGACCTCACCCCTTGGCCATCCTCCTCCTGCACCACCATGGAGGTCTCCCCTTGTTATTCAGCCGAGGCACTGAAGAGCCTTTGTTCAGTATTCCAACTTGTTTTGTGGGCGTATCACTTCTTTGGGCTTCATCCCCTCAGCTCTCCCCAGGAGCTCCACTCCTCTCCCTCCTAGTCTGTGCCACTCCCTCTCCTCAGCAAGGTTTCTCTTATCTTTTTTTCCTGTCAAGGCAGCTGGCAGCTTTCCTGAGAATCTAAAAACTCATGTAATCTTGAGCAAGGCAAAGGCGGCTGGCAGGAGGGATTAGCAGGGAGGAGGGTGGTTCCTAGAGAGCCAGGCACTCTGTAAACTACCACGGCCTGCTTTAACCATAATGCAGTTCAGCCTAGCCTTTGGTGAATGTCTAACTTTTTCTTTTTTAAGTAGAATTGTATCCTCATGGACCCACCAGCGTAAGTTAACAGCAAAATATACATTCCAATAGCTGAATGAGTTGACCTGTTGTATGGGGTTACTTAGTATTGTTCATTTAAATACTGGAGAATGTCTGTCAAGTACAATGGTTTTCGCTGTAGCCCAGTTGATGTTAAACTGTTCTGACAGTAAGTAGGCAATAGGTTCAGCAGTTTCTAAAGGAAAATTGTCGTCTGTTTTAATAAAACCATGTCATCAGCATTGAGAAGGGTGCATTCTCTACTATTTACTATGCCTTGCAGTGTCCTCTCTCTTAACAGCTATATCAAGTTATATATGATGGATCTATATTGCCAAATTAGGACTCTACTCTGTTTTTTATGCATTTAGAATTGGAATTTTGCCCTACCCATAGAAACTCAGAATGTACACCAGGATTATGGAATTTGATAAATAGATTCATTCAAAAGATACTCATTTAGTGCATTATTATTCTACGAACTGGAGATACAAAATAAATAAGACATGGTCTCTGTAGATAAGACAGTGCAAATGAGTACTACAGTGATTTCACCAGGTTAGGATATGACTGTCTGTCATTGTTGTATCCCTGATATCAAGGATTCCTGAAACTTTTACAATTTAAACAGAAATGAAATCCAGTGGTGCTATTATGTATGATACATGGTCTTATAGGAGCACCAATAAGTGATCTTATCAGAAAATAAAATCACCATAAAACCCATATTATTTTAATCTGATATTTTTAATAAAATAATAAAAGTAACACATGTTTATTGTAAAAAGTCCTACACAATCCCATCACTTCATTATTCTTAACTATGTGGGTTTTGGGGTGTTTTTTTTTGTTTTGTTTTGTTTTGTTTTGTTTTGTTTTGTTTTGTTTTCAGAATAAAGGGAGTAATACTAGTCAGTAGTAGACTACTCCTAAAACCTATTCATTCTTCTTGTAAGATATATCCCTAATGCCAATTCAGAAAAAAAGAGTTTGTTTAAGAATAATGGCCTTTGTTTCATTTCATTTTTTTAAAAATGTTTATTTATTTTGAGAGAGAGAAAGAGAACACATGAGAGGAGGACAGGCAGAGAGAGAGGGAGAGAGAGAATCCAAGTAGGCTCCACACTGTCAGTGCAGAGCCCATTATGGACTCGATTTCACCAACTGTGAGATCATGACCTGAGCTGAAATCAAGAGTCAGATGCTTAACCAACTAAGCAACCCAAGTGCCCTTCATTTCATATTTTAAAGCTTTAAGTGATAATAAAAGAGTTACTAGATCCCAATTTAGTAAATAACTGAATTCTATAGAATACACTTGACCCTTGAGCAACATGGGTTTGAACTGCATGGGTCCACTTACACACAGATTTTTTTAATACATACAGTAAAAGTATTTTCTCTTATGATTTTCTTAATAACATTCTCTTCCTTCTAGCTTACCTTATTGTAAGATAGTATATAATACATGTAACGTATAAAATACGTATTAATCAACTGTTTATGTTACTGGTAAAGCTTCTGGTCAACAATAGCTATTGCCAACTAAGTTTGAAGGAGTCAAAAGTCATACACAGACTTTTGATTATGCAGGAGGTCAGCACCCCTAACCCCCATGTTGTTCAAGGATCAGCTATACAAAGAGATCTAGAACTAAGACACACAAATTCTTACACTACTAGAGATCAGTACCACATTGGCTCAAAGAAGGCTTCCATAAACAACACTTTTTCTATATTCATATACATCATTGGTTGTATCAGTCCAACTTAAAGTCTTTCACTGAAATCAATCATAACCACCCTTTCCTCTAAAAGACAAACAAGTTAAAAAATTATCTGAGGTTAATAAGTCAACATGTCATTCTAGGTAAGCCATTTGAAAAGTTGTTTTACAAAATTTACAGGATGCATTTGACTTTTAAGAGTCTTTCTTGGACCAGATGAAATATTAAAGATCAATGTGAAATCTGAACAGATAAATTAATAGCAACAAAATTAAATTGGTAATAAATAATTACCAAACAATAAAAGTCCAAGACTGATAGCTTGCACAGTGAATTCTATCAAACATTTAAAGGAGAATTAATACCTATTCTGCTCAAACTATTCAAAAAAATAGAGGAAAGAAAGCTTCCAAATATATTCTACAACCCCAGTATTACCCTGATACTAAAACCAGATAAGGAGACCACAAAAAAAGAAAACTACAGCCCAATATACCTGATGAACACAAATGCAAAAATTCGCAACAAAATATGAATAAATTACATTCAAAAACATTTTAAAAATATCATTCACCATGACCAAGTCGGATTTATTCTGCAGATGCAAGGGCAAGTCAGTATTTGTAAATCAATCAACATGATACACCACGTCAACAAAATGAAGGATAAAAAAAATCGCATAGTCATCTCAATAGATGCAGGAAAAGCATTTGACCAAATTCAACATGCACTGATGACAGAAACTCTTAACTCATCCATTCATGATAAAAAAGTAGATTTAGAGAGAATATACTTCAACATAATAAAAGCCATGTATGAAAAAATCCAGAGCTAACACTCAATGAAGAGAAATTGAGAGCTTTTCCTCTAAATTCAGGATAAAGACAAGGATGTCCACTCTCACCAGTGTTATTCAACATAGTACTGGAAGTCCTAGTCATAGCAATCAGACAAGAAAAATTAATTAGAGTCATCCATATTGGTGAAGAAAAAGTTTAACTATCACTACTTGTAGAAGACATGATACTATAAATAGAAAACTCTAAAGATTCTATGAAAAAAACTACGGAATAAATAAATTCAGTCAAGTTTCAGGACACAAAATTAACACCCAGAAATCAGTAGTATTTCTATACACTAATAATGAAGTAGCTGAAAAAGAAATTTAAGAAAACAATCCCATTTACAATTGCACCAAAATGAATAAAATACCTAGGAATAAACTTAGCCAAAGAGGTTAAAGACCTGTACACTGAAAACTATAAAACACTGATGAAAGAAACTGAAGATGATACAAACAAACGTAAAGTTATTCCATGCTGGAATTGGATTGGAAGAATTAATATTGTTAAAGTGTCCATATTACCCAAAGCAATCTACAGATAAAATGCAATCCCTATAAAAATACCAACATTTTTTACAAAAATAGAGAAAATATACTAAAGTTTTTATGAAACTACAAAAGACCTGAAATAGCCAGCACAATCTTGAGGGAAAAAAATAATTGGAGGTATAATAATTCACAATCTCAAGATATACCACAAAGTTGTAGTGATTAAAATAGTATGGACCTAGCACAAAAATAGACACATAGATAGATCAATAGAACAAAGCAGAGAGCCCAGAAGTAAACCCATGATTATATGGTCAATTAATCTGTGACAAAGGATGATGAATATACAATTGGGAAAAGACAGTCTCTTTAATAAATGGTGCTAGGAACAAGACAGCTACATGTAAAAGAATGAAACTGGTCAACTTATACCATACACAAAAATAAACTCAAATGGTTTAAATACCAACATGTATGACCTGAAACCATTTTTAAAAACCTAGAAGAGAACATAGGCTGTAATTTCTCTGACATTAGCTGTAGTTAATATTTTTCTAGGTATGTCTCCTGAGATAAGGAAAATAAAAGCAAAAATTAACTATTAAAATAAAAACTACTAAAAATAAACTATCAAAAAAAAGCTTTTGCACAACCATGAATAAAGCAAAAAGGCAGTCCACTGAAGATATTTACATATATATATCTGATAAGGAGCTAATATCCAAGAATATATAAAGAACTTATATAACTCAACACCAAAAAACAGCCAACCTGATTAAAAATGGGCAGAGGATGTGTATAGACATTTTCCCAAAGGAGACAGACATCCAGATGGCCAACAGATATATAAAAAGATGCTCAACATCACTCATCATAAGGAAATACAAATCAAAACCACAAGGAGATATCACCTTACACCTGTCAGAATGGCTAAAATCAAAAAGACAAGCAATAACAAGTGTTGATGAAGGTGTGGAGAAAAGGAATCCCCATAAGGAATCCCTGTTTGGTGGAATGTAAACTGGCATAGCCACTGTGGAGAATAGTATGGAGGTTCCTCAAAAAAAAAATTAAAAATAGAAATGAGATATTATCCAGTAATTTCACTATTAGATATTTACCCAAAGAAAAACAAAAACCTAATTTGAAAGGATATATGTATCCCTATGTTTATTGCAGCATTATTTACAGTAGCCAAATATGGAAACAATCTAAGAGTCCATCAATAGATGAATGGATAAGAAAGGTGTTGCATATACTATGCAGCCATAAAAAAAAAGATGAGATCTTGCCATTTCCAACAACACAGATAGAGCTAGAGGGTATTAGCTAAATGAAATAAGTCAAACAAAGAAAGACAAATACAATATGACTTCACTCATAAGTGGAATTTTTTTAAAAAATGAATAAACAAACAAAAAGCCAAATCAGACCTGTAAACACAGAGAACAAACTGATGGTTGCCAGAGGGGAGGAAGGTGGAAGGATGGGCAAAATGGGTCAAAGGGAGTGGGAAATATAGGCTTTCAGTTATGGGATGAATAAATCATGGGAATAAAAGGCTCAGTATAAGGAATATAGTCAGTGATATTGGAATAGCCTTGAATGGTGACAGGGTAGCTACCCTTGTGGTGAGCCTAGTATAACATACAAACTTGTTGAATCACTACATTGTACATCTGGAACTAGTGTAATATTATGTGTCAACTATACTTAAGCAAAAAAAGAAGATAAAAAATTTTTAAATCTATGCAAAAAACAAAAATCTGAAAAAATGCAGATTCTAATTACCTTTTTTCCAATATCAAAAGAATTGAGCGCTGATCTTTTTTTTAAGGGCTTTCTTGCCTGGATTAGCACCCTAAAATTCAAAAACAGGTCTTTTCTCTAGTTTACCTCAATCTCTGATTTTGGTCAAGTCGTTTCTTTGTACCTAAGTTTTCTCCCCCAAATCATTCCAACCACTAGAAAGTGATGAAAGCCAAATCACTACTTAAATTTTAAGAGGATAAATAAGTTTAAATTTTTAGGGAAAAAAAAGCTAGATACTGAATCCCTTTAAGATAGCAAAGGCATCACAAATGACTGTTTCTTCACATCTTTGACCTATAATTTCTTCACCCCTAAAATGAAGGGTTTAGTTAAATGATCTGTTGGGTTCCATGTGGTGGTAAAGTTCTATCACCATATTGTTTCTATAATCATGAATATCATGTCCAGAAAGGTAAGAAAGAAAATAGCAGACAAGCAACATAAATGGTATATCCATGGTAAACATTTCTAAAACTCTTCCAGTTTAGCTTCTTCAATAAGAAAAGGAAATCCCAAAGAGGTTTACCTGGGGGTAAAAGGTTACTCTGAAACCTATGCTCTGACTCAGACAGTGTCAAGGAATTAATGTAGACAGAAACACAACTGAGTGGACATGGTGGCAAAGGGACTCATTTAGAGTAGACTGGAAAGGAATTTGCTATTTTCTCCTCTCTAGTTTTATCCAAACCAATAGAAAAATTGTATTTAATAATTAAATATCAAACCAAACAGCAGTAGGCATTTCCCTAGGCCGTTCATAATCTTCTTGGGTGGTTGACGGCTCTCTGCTTCCAGTGTATTTGAAGTGTGTACTATTGGCTTAGTACAATGAAGTATCTTAGTGGCATATTTACTGAAGCACTCAATCTACTCTTGGGGGGTGAAGAGATCAAGTGTATCTCTGTCAAAGCACAGAAGCTTGTTAGAGATGTCTAATGGCTACTACAGGCTAGAGTCCACAGACTCACCCTGTGGTTTTGTTGATAACCTCGACTTGCCACAGATTTAATTTGTCACCAGGCATTGAATGAGACCCTAAGAGTCTTCATCAATACCTGTCAATCCACACCCAGCAAAGAAAGCAATACAGTGTCAAGCAAAGGACTTCACTAAACGAGCTGGCCATAAACCTGTCATGGGCTGTTTTTACCTAGCTTCTGTTCTTTCACTGCTTCCCCAGCCAGGTTCCACCAAATATTCAGGGTTAAACAGAATGACTCATAGTTGAGAGAAATCCCCATAGACTTCCCCACCACCCATCTTTGTAACCTACCAGAGAATGGCTCGCCCATAGGGCTTTGGTTTATTTGTCTGTTAAATAAAGAGATGGAACTAAGTGGTTTTGAGAACTAACATTCCATAATTATATCTCACTTTGTCTTTCAGTAACTTGTACTGAAGAACCCTGAGTAAAAGTCAAATTTCCAATTTTTGCCTCAAGGAAATTTGATTTTTTGTCTTTTTTTTTTTTTCCTAAAACAAAATCCCTATGGTTCAAGAAAAGCTGAGGGCACCGATTTTAGCTTTACTCCTTTGGGGAAGTATTTAAAGAATGAAACCAGGACTGGCTGCTATTTAAAGAAGTGGTCATAAAGAAGAAGATAAAATTTATGGTTAGAATAAAATTGTCTTCAATGAAATAACATCCCGTTGGACTGTATCTTCTTTTTAAACCTCTCTGTGTAGGTGTAAATGCCATGCCAGCATCTCTGTGGTATAAACCAGCTCACAAAAAGACCCTGTAAATGAACTATTTTTTATTGTAGTTTAGGGGTCTTAAAAACAAAAAAAGGCTAGTTGTGTAAAGGACCTGGGAATTGAAAATCATGCCTATATACTTACTACCTATGGGAAAACATGTAAGAATAAAACTATATTCAGCTTCACTCTTGGACACATAATTGCTAATCATATAATTACTAATCATGTAATTCCCAGCATTTCCAGTGCAAGAAAAGGGAGCAGATTAAGGTGTTCTTAACGAAAAACAACACATTTAATCAATAATGTTTATGTCGGGGAAAGGAGAGGTACAAGAAATGGGTTTTACAACAAGGGTCAGGTGGGGAGAAGGAGTGGGGTTGAAAGAACAGATTCTTGAATCAAGCTGAGTGACTTACCTCTGGTCTGAACCACACAGAACGGTTGCGCTAAATGCTACAGAAGGAATTGAATTCCTCTCCAGGAAGTCGCCTGCTCATAGGCTATGGCGTGACTAGACTAGTTATTTCTAAGTTTCTTCAAGTCTCACTTTTCACTGATTCCTGGAACTTTCATACCTTTTTAAATGTTTATTTATTTTTGAGACAGAGAGAGAGAGACAGAGAGAAGGAGAGAGAGAAAGCAGTGGAGGGGCAGAGAGAGAAAGGAAGAGAGAGAGTCCCAGGGTGACTCCAGGCTGTCAGCACAAAGCCCAATGTGGGGCTTGAACCCAAGAACCGTGAGATCATGACTTGAGCTGACATCCACTACTCAACTGACTGAGCCACCCAAGTGCCCTAATTCCTGGAACTTTCAAAGACTCATCCAAATGAAACACATGCCTGGTCTGAGGCAAACCTGCCACAGAGAAAGCCTCCTGTCACATGTAGTTCCATCTTGCCTCAATCAGTTTATTCAAGATTCTGTCCTTTTGGGTTTTGGAGCTCAGATTTTCATCTCAACTACTCCACCTCCTAGAAATACCTAATGGACTGTTAAAGAATTGGCAAAGAGTAAAATAAGTATTTCATAGCTGGTATTTTTATTTTGGTTAGAATAATTCACAGGTTATTTTAATTCACCGCTATAGTTCTTAGCCCATTTTAAAGAAGCAGTTGGGGTCTGGAAATTTTTTAGTTAGCTTTCCTCTAAACTACCTGAAAATCATTAAAAATGTATCCCCAATTGGTCCCACAGTTAATTAACTGTTCTTTGCAAAATCTTTCTGTAAAGATTCAGTGTAAAACACATTTTATTTCCCATTTTGCTTGTGATCCTGTTATTTGGTGCCTCCGCTTAGGCTAATCTTGACCTAGTTCTCATAAAAATAAACACTGTGATGTTAGAGTTCACAACCTTTGGGCATCACAGCTGCACTCCTGGGGCTAACGCTGCTCTTGTGGGAATGACATGAGAAATATAGAGCACCCAAGTCCTAGGAGAAACTTGAGTTATGTGCAGCCGCACATAATTCCCACCAGATGAAGACGTTTAAATATTATCATACTGTTTTAAGAATCTCCTTCTGTATCATGTTGAGATGTTCTTTCAAGCTGGCATTTATTACATGCTTACCATCCAGCGGCAATAAGTTAAATGTCTGTTTAGTGATAAGGCCTCCACCTACTCCATTCACCCTTGATCCTGCACTTCTGACGCCCAGAGCACACACAGGAAGAGAAAAAGCAAAGTCAGTCAACAGAAGTAGATTGAGAATTGATTAACTATTAGTTGTCCCTCTGATTAACAGTGACAGTCCTAATGATTCCATAAAGTTTCAAAAAGTTTCAAAAATTCAATATTCATAATATGAAAACCCAAGAATCCACATTTAAATAGAATGCTTTCATTGGCATTTAATTACAAATAAGTACAAATGAGTTGAAATAAGGAAAAAAAACACTAGATTAGGAGTCAGAAGACCTGGATCATGCATTACCTATGGATTTGGTTTCCTCTGTTTTACAGGGCCAACACCTGCCTTATCTGCCTGACAAGGTTGCTTTAAGCATCTAAATAAAGCAGTGGGCATGAATGTTCCTTGTAAACAAGAATGTGCTTTACAAAATATTTTAATAATTCACTTTCCTCTTACTGTACAGAAAATGAAATACATTTTAAAAGAACTTTTTATGGGGTGCCTGGATAGTTCAGTCGGTTAAGCTTCTGACTTTGGCTCAGGTCATGATTTCGAGGTTTGTGAGTTCGAGCCCCATGTCGGGCTCTGTGATGATAGCTCAGAGCCTGGAGCCTGGTTCAGATTCCTTCCCCTCCCTCAAAAATGAGTAAACATGACAAAATATTTTTTAATAAATAAAAGAACTTTTTATTACAAAGTTTCAAAAGGACTGCAAAAGATTCCCAATAAACTTTTCTACTATTCTTATCAGAAACATAATGATAGCAAGGTAGCAGCTGCCCAAGGAATCTGACAGCAGAGAGCTCAAAATCTGGTATCAGGGAGAGCACTGAAAATACTTGAACCTTTCTATGAAAGGTTGAAGAAAAAGAGATTCAATGTTTTCCACAAGACCTAACTTCAATTTAATTACTGATTTTTAACTACAAAGAGGTAAAATATTCATCATGCAAGGAGAGCTATTTATTGGCCACCCCAGGGCACTTGTCCTTAGATTGGCCCCTTCTCACATCTTTACAATGTTTTTGGACACCTGTGAAATTCTGAAGGCAAAAGAAAATGTCTACTCACACCCCTACTCATGCTGGTAGGTCCTATAACCCAACATCATTATTAATTTGTTAATAACTATTAATTTATGAATAATTATGTTACCTTCACAGTAGAATTTAGATTAGACATTTAGATGACAATGGTACACTGGATAGATGAAGTATTATTTTAGTTGAGATTATACTAATTACATTTATGATTTGTTGTGAATCCAGTGGAGGGCCCTAAATGTCTAAATGCCTCAGGTCCAGAATTACTTAAACAAGGCCCAAATAATTAAACTCAAGCCTCAGTATGAAGTATAACAATAGTTCAAGATAAGTTTGGAGGAGATATGTGAGCTTTTGTAAGAAAGATTAGGGGAAAGAGATCCCTTGTTCTTTATAATGTTCAACTTAAATTAAATCACATTGATTTCGTTTCAAGGTTGTAAAGTCATGAAATAGTCATGAAAGCCTTATTCTCTAAGAAGTCAGAGAGAAATATATATATAAGTTAATACTTCTCTCTGTATTGAATCAACCCTTCCTGCTATCTATCTCTCTGTCCCTCTATCCCTCCCCGCCATTCTTCCTTCTTTCTCTTTTTTTAAAAAAGCAATGTGCTTAGTCTATGAAGAAGTAAGTAGTATAGCCTGGTCACCTTTCCGTATTTCTTTATCCTTGTGTCCCCATTCTGTACCACCCCCTCTCCTAACAGTAGTGATGTGAGAGGGAAAATTTTATTTGATTAGGTCAAAGGTGAGACTCGCAGGACAACACTGTCCTTTTAATAGTCTTTGGTATGACAGAAAACATAAAACCAGAGGCCACATACCTATCTTATCCACACATACCATCAACATCAAGAGGTACTCCACTACTGCCTCAGGCAGTTTATCCTAACAAGCAGTCTGCCCCCCAACCACTCAGGTATCCTGGTGACCCAGCTTGCTTTCCATCACTCATCCATTCCTTGTATTTTCCTCTTGCTACTGTCTGTAAAACAGAAATCAGCTAAATCTTATATTTTGTAACAGCTACATGAATATTTCTGATGCTTAAGTAATATTAAAAGATTGATTATTGCAATGTGGTATCAATACAAGATGGCATTAAAAATTTTTTTCTTAATGTTTATACAGTTTTGGAGAGACAGAGACAGAGCATTAATAGAGGAGAGGCAGAGAGATTGGGAGACACAGAATCTGAAGCAGGCTCCAGGCTCTGAACTGTCAGCACAAAGCCCAATGTGGGGCTCAAACTCACAAACCATAAGATCATGATGTAAGCTGTAGTTGGATGCTTAATCAACTGAGCCACCCAGGTGCCCCAAAACAAGATGCATTTTATAGACAGAGACAGAGAGAGGAAAGTTACTTCGGAGTTCCTTAACAGTAAATATTTAACTTAGTCATTTAGTAGCTGTGTAATTTGGTCAAATTAATCAATTTGTTTCCTTCATCCTACAAAGAGCATATAACAATTATAAGATTATTATAGGGATTAACTATGAGAATACATAAAGAATGCTTCACAAAGACGCGCACAAAGAAAGCACTCAGTAACTGTTAACTATTGTTAATGTTATGAGGACAAGAGGCAGTCTGTGCAAGGAACAGAACGCCAGGCCTAGGTAAACACCTGGAAGAACCTGGGTGTCTCCACACGCCAGCCCTGCCTTCCTTTCATATTTCAGTGCTAAAAGGTGTGAACGAACAATTACAGATGAGCAACATTTGCAATGAGCACAGACACTTAGAAGGGTCTTTTTTAGCCAAGAGGATTCAGATTTAACCTGTTGCTATTGTGAATAATCCTAGAATTACTCCCCAAGTTGTAAACAGCATGCTGGATAGGCTGGAGTTTGTGGCCAGTCATATAATATTTTTAACAGGCATGGGGAAATAAAGTCTAGTAAAGAAATGACTAAATGTTAACATAGTTGAAATAACATTACTTTACTTCTTTAACATGGAAAATTATCTTTTCATCTGACAAATGCACATGACAGTCGCCAGTTTCCCATGTATCTTCTGTTACGTGATATTAAAGATACGGCATAATTTCATTATGGTAATCATTCCCTTTACAGTCATTTTTTACTATGAAACATTTCATATACTTTTTAAATGTAGAGAATATAACCCTTGCATATACACTACTCGTCTTAAGAAATAAAACCTTACAGTATCTATCCAAGGGATACAGGTATGCTGTTTGGAAGGGGCACATACACCCCAATGTTTATAGCAGCACTATGAACAACAGCAAAAGTATGGACAGAGCCCTAAATGTCCATCGATGGATGAATGGATTGAAAGGATGTGGTGTGCTCTCTTCCTCTGCGCTGTCTGTGGAGGTGGCAGCCATCTGTTACTCGGTATCATGGCCGCCCTCAGATCTCTGGTGAAGCCCAAGATCGTTAAAAAGAGGACCAAGAAGTTCATCCGGCACCAGTCAGACTGATATGTCAAAATGAAGCGCAACTGGCAGAAACCCAGAGGCATTGACGATAGGGTGCGAAGAAGATTCAAAGGCCAGATCTTGATGCCCAACATTGGTTATGGGAGCAACAAGAAAGCAAAGCACATGCTGCCCAGTGGCTTCTGTAGTTCCTAGTTCACAACTCAAGGAGCTTGAAGTGCTGCTGATGTGCAACAAGTCTTACTGTGCAGAGATTGCTCACAATGTCTCCTCCAAGAACCGTAAAGCCACTGTGGAGAGAGCGGCCCAGCTGGCCATCAGAGTCACGAATCCCAATGCCAGGCTGCGCAGCGAAGAAAATGAATAGACAGTTTATGTGCACATCATATTTGTGTTAATAAAACCATAAAACTACCCCCAAAAAAGATGTGGTGTGTATATATAAAAATATATATAAATATAAATATATATATGTAAACACACACACACACACACATACACAAGAGTATTACTTGGCAATCAAAAAGAATGAAATCTTGCCATTTGCAACAACATGGATAGAATTAGAGGGTATTATGCTAAGTGAAATCAATCAGAGAAAGACAAACATGACTTCACTTATGTGAGTACTTTAAGATACAAAACAGATAAACATAAGGGAAGGGACGCAAAAATAATATAAAACCAAGGAACAAAAACATGAGACTCTTTAAAAAAAATTTTTTAATATTTTAATTTACTACTGAGACACAGAGAAACAGAGCATGAGTGGGGGAGGGGCAGAGCTAGAGGGAGACAGAATCTGAAGCAGGCTCCAGGCTCAGTGCTGTCAGCACACAGTCCCACGCGGGGCTCCAACCCACTAACCGTGAGATCATGACCTGAGCTGAAGTCAGCCGCTTACCCAACTGAGCCACCCAGGTGCCGCAAGAGACTCTTAAATATGGAGAACAGAGGGTTACTGGAGGGGTAGTGGGAGGGGAGATGGGCTAAATGTGCAAGGGGCATCAAGGAATCCACTCCTGAAATCATTGTTGCACTATATGCTAACTTGGATGTAAATTAAAATAAATAAATAAATAAATAAATAAATAAATAAATAAATAGAAACAAAATCTTACAAATGTATTTGAAGCCTCCCCTAACGATCTCATTTCTAATGGGATGCATTTTCAAGGTTACTTTCTCAGACCAAGATAAAAGGGCTAGTCTTCTATCAATATTTAGAGTGAATTATTCCCTTTGTGCCTCTGAGTAGAATGTATGATGCGGCAAGTTCTAACAGAATCAGAATTAAGCATTATTTTTAAATTAAATAAAAAGAGGGAAAATATCCCATTGTAAGGCCAATCCAACTGTGAAATGCAACATCCTTAAAAAAATAAAGTCAAGGGGCGCTTGGGTGGCTCAGTCGGTTGAGCGTCCGGCTTCTGCTCAGGTCATGATCTCACGGTTTGTAGGTTCGAGCCCCGCATCAGGCTCTGTGCTGACAGCTAGCTCAGAGCCTGGAGTCTGTCTTCAGAGTCTGTGTCTCCCACTCTCTCTGACCCTCCCCTGCTCATGCTGTCTCTCTTGCTCTCAAAAATAAATTAAAAACACTAATAAAATTTTTTTTTAAAAAGTAAGCATATTTGGAAATATGTGGAGAAAAAACCCTATAGATGTGGAAAGAATTCAAGAATTAATATGGCAGACTATACTTTAAAAATTCCTGCTGCTAGATTAGCTGGAGATGCTGATAAAAATTCCACAAGCTTTATAACAATGCACAGCTAAACCCATATAAAAGAAAAATATCCAGGTGTCAGGAATAATGAAGCAACTGAAACCAGGACTGGCAAATGAGTAGGCTACCCTGCCTGTGGCTTGATGATTGGTGGTACTTGAGTAGCAGTCACAACCTAGGAATTCGGCTTTAAGGAAATGCAAAGGACAGGAGATGAGAACATGGCTATTATAAGGTAGAGTTGAAGTTAAGATGCCTGCATAAAACTAGAAGGGCTTAAAGTCTCAGTTGGAGAAGAAGAAATTTTCCAACCAGTAAAAGACCATAGACAATAGGGAAACTGATTTATCTGTGCTCAGGCTCTAAGTGAGTTATTTTAAATAAATCCCTTGAGAATGTATAAAATCTGGGCCTGCTCAACACAGAGAACTGAATTTCTAGACCACATATGGTCTACAAAGCCACCAGTCAAAAAATTAGAAAGAACAAAGTCCTAAGCCAGAGATCTCCAATGAGTGCACACAGAAGTAAACCCAAAACTATGCTGGAAGAACACTCTACCTCAACCCACACAGGGGTTTTATAGATAAATTCATAACCCAAGATTTAAGACAAAAGAGAAAACAAAAAATAGTGGATTAAAACATCCAAGAAATGAACACAAGAGAAAGGTCTGAGAGAGGGGAGCCTAGGTGGCTCTGTCAGGTAAGTCTCAAACTCTTGGTTTTGATCACGATCTCACAGTTTATGAGTTCAAGCCCCACATCGGGATCTGTGCTGACCATGTAGAGCCTGCTTGGAATTCTCTCACTCCTTCTCTCTCTGTCCCTCCCCCACGCATCCTCTCTTTCTTTCAAAATAAATAAATAAAAAAAAATCTAATCGAGACTACCAAATAATCATGACTAAAAAAATTATCATATATATTTTTTAATTAGTCTACAACTCTGTAAAATTCTAATTACTAATGCAGAGCTGCATTCCTTAACATACACAGATGAAAAATGGATGAGTAGTCATTCAAGGAAAGATTAATAATTGCATTTGGGGGAAAGATCAGGGCAAAAACAGAAATAGAAAATATTGAATTTGCCACTGAATTACTTTGACACCATGTAAGAATATAAGTTGTAAATGCACTTAATAGGTAGTTACTATAAGATAACATGGCTTCCCCTAGAACATGTGTAAATTGAGGCTTTTTCATCAAGAGTACCTGCAAAAGCATTGATGTGGAGCAAACACCTACCTGTATAGGATCTAGAGGATCTTGGTCTATACATCAAAGAGAACACAGTAGTTTAAAAGTTGGAAGAGGTAGTGGTGAAGAAAAATGTACTCATTTTTAATTTTCTCTTATATTTAACTATTTGTTATGCTTTATAAATTAATAATCAATATATTCATAATTGTCTCCTTACATAACTTATTATTCTGAGGCCCCATCTAATAGACCTATATAAACATCCTAGAATGATATCTGTATATGTTTACTGATTACCTTTTACCAAAATCTCCTCCCAAACACGTGTAAGCAAACAATGAATTTTGTCTATTTTATATTTCCAGTGATTTCTTGCCACTCCCACTGCCATATTCCTATCTGGCCCCTCATCACATCTCTCTTGGGTTTTTCATTTAGTGTTCAAAGATTTCATTGCAAGCTTACTATGTATCAGGTACTATTGTTCCAGATGCTATGTTACTAAGATGTTTTCAGAACCTATCTTCATTGCCTCCAGTGCTTCCTAATCCAGTTGAGTCTTAACGATTTAACCTTCTTAAAATACATATCACTCACCTACCTGTTCAAAACCCTTCAAGGGTTTCCTGAAAGAAGATACAGACTAAACTTTTTACCTTGACAGGCCCTCCAAAATCTGGCCCCAAACCACCTTTAAAGTTTTCTCTCACCTCTCTCCTAGATGTTTACCCGCATTGGTTTGAGAAGGAATTATCTTCTATCACCTTCTATCTTAGCCTTTTGGGTTAGATCAAGTGAGAGCCAATATCTTGGTTTTTCTTTAAGTTTTAATTATTTAAGTAATCTCTACATCCAACATGGAGCTCAAACTCAAGACCTGTCATCACGAGTCACATATTTTTCCAACAGAACCAGCCAGGTTCCCCGAGAAGCAGTATCTTGCAAATAAGCCATATAGATTTCTTTCTCCCAGAAATACAAACTGAGTTAAAAAAAAAAAAAAAACCATTTTTATTCTGTTTATAAAAAACATACAAAAATATAAAGATATGAAATGTCAAAAATAAAAGAATGGAAAAAGACATAACATTCAACACTAATCAATAGAAAAGTGATATAGCTTTATTAAATCAGAAAAGTAGATTCTATGGCAAAAAAATATTATTAGAGACAAAGAGGTACACTTCATTTTAAATGGTCTGATTTATCAGAAAGATATAACAATTCTAAATGTATATGTACTTAATAACATAACTTCAATATATATCAAAATGACAGAATTATCATGAAAAGTAGATATCCACAATCATGTGAAAGATTTTTATACAATTTTTTATTATTTTTTAATGTCTTATTTATTTTTGAGAGAGACTGAGAGACAGAATGTGAGTGGCAGAGGAGCAGAAAGAGAGGGAGACACAGAATCCGAAGCAGGCTCCAGGCTCTGAGCTGTCAGCACAGAGCCCAACATGGGGCTCGAACCCAAAAACTGTGAGATCATGATCTGAGCTGAAGTTGGATGTTTAACCAACTGAGCCCCCCACGTACCCCCATACAACTTTCTCATTAACTGACAGAATGAATGAACAGACAAAAAAATTCAGCTGAATATAAAATATATTATTATATAAAATAATTAATAAACCTGATCTAATTAACATATGCAACCAAAAACTATAGAACACATACAATTTTTTCATAAAACACTAATAAAAATTGAGCATGTGCTGGGATATTAAAGCAAGTTGCAACAAATTTCAAAATATGTTCTTTGACCACAGAGCAATTATGCTAGAAATTGGTGATAAAAGATACATTAAAAATCCTCATATATCTGGAAAGAAAATTATGAAACGTACTTCTAAATAACCCATGGGTTGAAGAGAAACTTTCTAATAGATATTAGAACATATTCTAACTGAATGATAGTAGATAATTATGTATTAAAACTTGTAAGATCAACCAGAGCTGTACTTGAGGGTAAATCACAGCTTGAAGTACATATTTTAGATAAGTAGAATGCTAAAAATCATTTATCTAAGTATTCATCTCAAAAACTTAGGAAAGTAAGCCCAAAGAAAACAGGAGAAAATAATAAAGAACAGAAAGGACTGAAATAGAATATGTGCATTAGAAAGGATAAAGCCAAAAGTTGTTCATAGAAAACACTAACCAAATTAATAACTTTTTGCTGAAACTAATGAAAAAGAAAAAAGATAGCACAAATAATGAATATCAGGAATGATGAGGGACCTAACAGTATAAATCCTATAGACATTATAAAGATAAAATGATAATATGAATAACTTTATGACAACACATTTGAAAAGGATAAACTCCCAGAAGAATATAAATTGCCAAAACTTAAACAAGAGAAAGTATATAGATCTGAATAGTTTTCCATCTATTTAGGATTAGAGTCAAACCTATAATTATGTCTTCACAATGAACATTATAAGTCATTTAAGGAATTATTCTAAGCTCATACAAACTCTTCCAGAAAACAAATAAAAACTTTCTCATTTGTTTTATGAAGCCAAAACATGACAAGGACAGTACAAAAAGGAATATTACAGGCTAATCTCACTCATGATGCAAAGTCCACTGATGCACATGAATGAAAAATTTCTAAACTAATTTTTACCAAATCAAGTTTGGTGGTTCATAAAAAAAAGATAATGCCTATAGCCAAGTTGGATTTATTCCAGAAAGATGGTTATTCACCATGTAAAATTCAACTAGTGTAATTCAACATAATAATGATAAAGAACAAAATCATATGGTTATTTCAGTAAACACAAGAAAAGCATTTTATGCACTCAGTATTTAATCATAATTTTAAAACAAACAAGATTTTGGTAAACTATAAGTAGAAGGGATTAGCATTAATTTTGTTAAGGGTTTCTTGAAAAAACCTAAGCATTTAAAAAAAAAAAGCCTAAGCAAACATCATACAAAGTGATGAAATCTTAAAGTTTTCTCACTAGAATCATGAACAAGGTAAGAATGATGGCTCTCAATGCTCAATTTAATATCTCAGACTTTTATTTAATACATTAGTGGAGAATATAACTAGTTTAATAAGGAAGAAAAATAAATTAAAAATATAAGGAAAGGAAAAAATAGCTATCATTTAAAGATGTAAAAAATCCAAAAGAATCTACAGAAAAGTTATTTTAATTAAGAGAGAAGTTAGGGGTGCCTGGGTGGCTCAGTCAGTTCAGCATCTGACTCTTGATTTCTGCTCAGGTCATGATGCCCAGTTGTGGGACTGAGCCCGGCACTAGGTTCTGTGCTGACAGCAAGGAGCCTGCCTGAGATTCTTTCTCTCCCTCTCTCTTTGCCCCTCCCCTGCTCATGCTCTCTTTTTCTCTCTCTGTCTCCCAAAATAAAATAAACATTAAAAAAAGAGAGTGAAGTTAGAAAGTTGCTAGTTATAAAGTAAATTTATAGACATCAATTTTATTTCAATTTATGTTTTAAGTATCATTTATAACAGCTTCAAAATATCAAGTCCCTAGGAATAAATCTAAAAAAAAAAAAATACAAGATGTGTCTCAATAAAAGTACAAAACACTTTTGTCTGACAGTAAAGTTTCAAACATAAGGAATCTTCTGTAAATTAGAAGACTCTATATTGTAAAAATGTTCCCAAATTGATCTATAGACTCAAAGCAATCCCAATAAAAATTCTATGCAGTGTGTGTGTGTGTGTGTGTGTGTGTGTGCGTGTTGTGTGTGTGTGTGTATGTGTGTAACCTGATAAGCTGAATATAAAATTAATATAGTAATGAGAAAGGCAAAGAATAGTTGAAACAGTTAAGAAAGAAGCTGGAAGAACTTGATCTATTTGATGTGAAACATATTACAAACCAGCAGAAATAAGGACAGTGTTTTCCTGAGGTAACAGACAAATTGAATAGAAGAGGCAGCTGAAAAACACACCACACACATATGGATACTCGATTTAACACAAAGGTGTCACCGCAGAGCAATGGGGAAAGATAGTCTTTGACAAATACTTCCCTATCTAGATAGGGAAGGAAAAAACAAAATTTAACTCCTCTCATATAAGGTGGACTGCAGATCTAAATCTGTACAACAAAGCAACTAAAGCTCTTAGAAGATAATAGAAGGTTACAAATATCTTCATGATGTTCAAATCAGAAAATATTCCTTAGCACAGAAAACCAGTAAACATCATGGAAAAGATAATAAACTGGTTGACATTAAAAATCAGAATTTCTGTTCATTAAAAGATCCCATCTTTAAGAGAATTAAAAGGCAAACCAAAGCATGAGAAAAAATAGTTACATCACTTATAACTGCCAAAGGGTTTTATATCCACAATATATGAAGTCCTTTCATAAATCAATAAGAAAAAGACAAATTTTAAAAATGAACAAAAAACCAGAATACTTCACAAAAGAGGCTATCCAAATGGCCAACAAACATATGAAAAGTAGCTTGATATTATTAGTTTTAAGGGAAATGAAAATCAAAACTACAATAACATTATACTCACCAAAATGGCTAAAACTAAAAAGACCAACTATACTAAAGTTTGGTGAGTATATGGAGTAACAGCAATTCCTATACCCTGCTATTGATATAGGAATGGAAACATCTACTTTGGAAACTGATTTGGCATCATCTACAAAAAGTGAGCATATAAAGTCCCTTTGAGAGTGGAATGTGACTCCTACATACATACCTTTAAGAAAATGCACATGCAATAGGAGTCAAAAGACAAGCATTAGAATTTCATACCAGCATTACTGTAAGAGCCTGAAACTGAAAACTTCAATAACCAACAGTAGAATGGATAAATAAAGGTATATTTCCACAATAAAATATTACATAAATAGCAGCAGAAATGAACTATACCTACAAGCTGTAATGTGGATATATATATTACAGAAACTATGCTGAGTAAGAGAACACCAACACAAAAGACAATATATTTTACCTTTGTATATACATGTGTACATAATGTATTTACATTTAACATAGGTGAAACTCAGCTGCACCATTTAACTCAGGGTAGAGGCTAATCTTGGAGAGGAGGAGAAAAAAGGGGTTGAGACCAGACACAAAGAGAACTTCCAGGATATAGAGGTGTCCTAGTGTTTGGCATGTACATGGGTGTCCGCTTTAACCTAATTCACTGAGCTGGTGTTTGGCGCACCTCACTCTTTGTACATTATGCTTCTCTCTCTCTCTCTCTCTCTCTCTCTCTCTCTCTCTCTCTCTCTCTCTCTCTCTCTCTCTCTCACACACACACACACACACACACAGGATAAAGGGTAAAAAAAAAAAGGAAAAAGGCTGACAAAATCTGTCAAAGGTTATTGTAGATAGGACCCTGGTGCTCATCTAATTCCTATAAAACCAAGTTACTTTCTTCTAGCATGCAAGTAATAAAAATTTTTCACATACAGAACATTTCCATTGAAATAATGTTTCCTGTTATTATATTCAATAGCTACAGAATAAATGCAAAATGGCTATTATTATTTAAAATGAGGAACTATTTATATTGCTTCTTCATATCACTGGTGTATCTCATGGTTCAGTGGACATATCCTTAAAAAGAATCATAGTATGAATAATACTGTTTCAAAGACTTGTTTGGTTTTAAAACAGGCTTTCTTATTTTGAATCCAAAAGTAATTAGACATAAGACAAGCACAAATTGGACCCAAAGGAATAAAGTTGTGTTCCTACTAATGATGTGTTTAAACACACAACATGCCACAGTCCAACTCAAATATTTTTGTAATGGCCACTTGAGAGCCTTATTTGGAGCTGTGTATGATTTCTGATGGTCTTGCCTCCAAGTGTATTTTTCGAAGAATTCCATTTATTATCTAAATCTCTGGAATGGAAGGAGGGAACCTGGAACAATGGATCCAAATTGGGCGGACATCTCTAGGATTCCACAAGCATCTCTCTAAGGAATGCCCTTTGGAAAAATGCAGATTTCCACCCAACTTTTTGCTTCAGGCAAACTTCTGATAACTCCTCTATGGTCCAATAATTATAATTCAATCATTATATATGACAAATATTAAGTATTTCAATTTATATAAAATTGTTTCAAAAAGTAGAGTTTTTATTCCATAGCCTCCTTCACAATGTAAAGTGGTGGCAGGTGTTAGGCTACCTATAGTGCCTCTCTTCTCTTCCAAAGTTTTAATATGGTGTTAAATGTAAGAATTAAATAAGGGTTTGGAAATAAAACTATAGTTATAACAGGGTAAGATTAAACTTTCACTGAACCGTATCACTGCACCGTAACATAAAGATGTTACAGATTACTCAGGGTAGCACCCACTGCACTGCCTCTGAATAGAACCTCTTCACTCCACAAGCCTGTAGTTTTCCATGCCTAAAATGCCCTCCCATTTCATCTCTACTTGAATTTGCATATTGTTTTGGAGCTAGAATGTAAATTTAGGAACACTTCTTCCCCACTCCCGATGATTCTAACTAAATGGAAGCTCAATTTCTTTACCCCGAGCCTCTCTCACCCTGTCACACCATCCCTGAGAAAATAAGTATCTGATTTGTAAACATATTTTGAGAATATATGGCTCTGTTCCATCCTCTTTTTTCAAGGGAGCTTCCTGCCCCATTCAATGTGCAACTAGCGAGGACATGAATCTTAGGGATTCATTATTAGAAATCTAAATTAGCTACGACTTGAAAATATATCCCTCTGCCTTTCAGGAAAGAAGGCAACTATTTTGGCCTTCATCTTCACTATGTGTTTGTCTACTTGTACAGAACCTAGGAAGGGGGCCTCTTCAGATAACCCTGCATACAGGACTATCTATCTCTTCCATAAGAGCCTTACTAACTACAGCAGACATCAGTGGTAACTGTCCTTATTAAAATAGCATTTATTATCTCTTTCATTCAATACTACTTTACACTGAGTAGGTGTGAATGTCTCTGTGTGTCCCCAGTCATCGTCAGCTAGACCGTAAATTCTTTCTGATTAAGAAACAGGTTTTCTCCTTATTTGTATTCTACACTGTTTTCAATAGTACATGTTGATTGTTTGAAAAAAAGATGTAATATTTTTCTCCTGGGAACTATAAGTAATATAATTGGTCACAGCATTGTACATATCTTTTTTATTTGATAGGAATGAGCAATCAAGTATCCATAATAATTAAAAAGTGACAGCATGGATTATTCCTAAGTAAATCTTTATGAAATGTATCCTTTCCAGCCTTAGTAAACATCATAAGCCAAACTACTTACTTTCTTCATTGGTACTGTGTTACTAACTTGATCAGTGCTGGAGATGGGAGTCCAGCTCCAGCAGGTCCAGGGTTCCCTGAAGGATGGACGATGTGGGTGAAAGGGAGAGGGAATGAGAGAGCCAGGAGTTTCTTTCTGATCACCAGGCAGGCATCTCTGCACTGACCTGAAAGTTAGCTTTATTTATGGAAAAAAAATATGGGGCAAGCACAGAAGTGGCATTTGCCTTCGACAATGATCTCTGATGACAAATTCTTTGGTATGTAAAAATTTCCCAGAACATAGATTGGTAGAAGACTCATGCATAATCTTTATCAATAGTGATTGATGTAGGTGACTTAGATGCTTATCATATGGGGAAGGAAAGTATCTTTAGCATTTAAATATAAGACAATGTTTTTAGCATACCAAAGGCAAAAGTTAATTCTTTATGAGCAGGGGTCAATAGCCTGTTTGTTTAAGGGGAAGTATAAAAAAAAAACAGGATTCTCAGGAAATGCAAATGTTTGCTCCCATAAACACAAAAGAAGTTCCTACAAGAAGTCCCTTCACAAGGTGCAATCAGTGTATTTTAGGATAAGGGGCCAAGTCACTCCTGATACCAGTTAACAGGAGCCTTGGGGGTCAGTGCTCAAGCAAAAATAATTGAGTGGGGGTGGATATCAGTCACCATCTGACTGCAAGAGGCCTTGCAAACCTGCCTTACCTCACAAGGAGTTTTCTCAACTTAGTGAGTTCAGAAATTGGCTCCCAACAGATCAGTTAGGTTATTAGAGATAGTCTAGGACAGGAAATTCTATTCAGCTGATTAAAACAGAGAAAACTTACCCAAAGTGGACTGAGAGAATAACACTGAAAAGAGACACTAGCAAAATAGTGCTTATCATAATATTCTAAAGAAGCAAGACAGGACAGCAACAAGAAGTAGCTACCAGCAACTAAGGGATTCAGACCTAGAGCAGGAGAACAATGGGTCTAGAAGACTGGCTTAGAACGAGTCAGACATGGTAAGCTTGCTGGAACTTCTCTTCTAGCATGATACTCATTTCCTGCTTCTGGGAATGAATGTGTGTCTTAAAGAACTGACAGCATTGTTCATCTATCCCAGCTTGCAACATTGGAAGTTTTTCAAGTAACTTTTAGGGTAAGGCTGAAAAATGCAAGAAATAAGGGTTTTGATATCTTGCGTGGGTTCAAAAGGACAATGTAGTTAATATATCTAAAAGGGTTGTCTTAGCCTCCATTCATAACAGAATTTACAGAATTTAATAGGTCCTACTGTTTTGTGTGGGAAAATTCTATAGAACTGCTATCATAGCAGGTATTAGTATATGGTAGATGATAAAATGTGTAGGATGCTAAAACTGGGTTCTAGGGTTACCACACAGGTAGTGTTGCAGAACCAGCAGGTGTCTTCCCAAGTCCCCCAGAACTCATGGCGGAAGAGGGAAAAACAGCCATTTCTTCCCCATAAGTTTCTCAAATCAAACCATATGAATCGGAGACAAAATAATAATCAAACCAGCTACTTTTCGTTGAACACTGCTATTTGCCACACACTGTGTTAAGTGCTTACATTACCTCTTAATCCTCTGACGTGCACTATTATTATTTCCAGCTTGCAGATGAGGGTGCCGAGGCTTCAAAAGACTGTGTGTGGCAGAATCATGTACTGTCTACCTCATATCTATTCTCCCTTCTTCCTTGTGTAGAGAATGCTCTTTGTATTTTTGTTTGTTCTTATGGGAGATGATGTTCTGCCCCCAGAACAGTAATTTCCCTAAGGCAACAATGACAGTCACATTCCCTGCCTTCTCAGACAGCTTGCTCCTCTTTCAGGTAGAGACAGCCATGTGACCCAGCTCTGACCAAGACACAGGAAGCCCACTGGAGATTTCTGGGGATAAAGGACAGATACGGCCAGTGCTACTCTCCTCCCTCCTCTCTCAAGTGCCAATATGATAGCCAGAAATATAGCAACTATCTTTTGCCCATGACGATGACCTATAAATTCCCAGAAAACCACTGTTATTAAGCTGCTGGACCAATAAAGCAAACATGGATCTCCACGCTTTTTAATATATACACTTGATCTTAGCCAAAAGGCCGAGAAGCGATCCACGCTTTTTAATATATAAGAAATATAAACATTTATTTAAGTCACTGTGGCAGGGATTTCTGTTATTCAATGAAATCCTCACACAGTGATTTGTGAAAATGAGATATGAGGTAAAAGTATGCCGATGCAAGATCTTAGGAAAACAGTGTATTTATAACTTCATGCCTACTGTATGTTGACAACTGTAATAATGTAAATCACTGCATCCCTTGCCTGATTCTTTGTCTTCGAGAGTTAGCAATGTACACAGTATAACATTCACATGTTAATATAGTACTGGCAAAATACATAAATGGTAAGAGTTTTTAGAAGAAAAGAATCATCAAAATGCACAGAATTAAAGTCAGATAAGTAAAGGCATTCAAGGAAGCTATTTTTGAGTCAGGTTGGTTAGGAAAGTGGTACCAATTAGAAGAACAGTGACAGCATTAAGGGCATTAGATGGGACATATAAAATAGTAAAACTGACAATAAGGGAGTTGTATGCATAAATAGACAAGCATATTTGCTGGGCTAGAGCTAAGAACAATGAAAAGGTTATAAAAGAGGCAGGGAAGATGTAGGACCTTGAAAGAATGCCAGAGAACTCTGGGTTTATTTATATAGGTAAATTTATATAGGTAATGTGGAATTAGTATAGATTTTAAAGAATGCCATATGATGGAATATTGTTTGGATAATTTTATCTTAGCATAAACTAAAGACCCATGGTCCAGCTGGGAGCCTCCACAATTGGCCTAGAATGATGTAAATGGAGTGAAACTAAAAGTGATAATTAATGTGGAGAAAGAATCTGCAGGACTTGGAGTTACTGAGTGTGGGAAGATGAAAGAGAGGAATTAAAATTACACCCGAATACCCGTTTAACAACTGAAAATTTCAA